>NC_143442.1:772500-785000 GCF_987193195.1 Phasianus colchicus | reverse complement strand
CTTCATGAACTTGCCTTTACGGCAGAAGCCAGGGGATGCTGCCAGCGCCTGGAATGGGAGCGTTAGGAATCCGTGCTCTGTAAAGTACGCAGTCAAAGTGTGAATTTCATCACGGGTCCTGGGGCATGGGGAGGGAGAAGGGCAGGGAGGGAGGAAGTCAAAGAGGTGGGGTGTGCTGCTGTCAGGAGGGAAACGCTTGGAATAGAAAGCAAATTTTGGGTAATAAATGCGTTCCCTGAGGCGGATGGGATGCCTGGCAAAGCAGAGAAATAAAGCTGTGTTCTCATCATCTTCACTGATAGTTCTCCAAGGATGTGAAAACACTCACACTGTGGCAGTTGTGGCATCCGGGGACACGCTGGAGCAGATGCAGGTTCCTCCTGACACAGCATCTCCGTGGGAGGACAGCAAACACGGCCACGTGTGCTGCCTTACCTTCGGGTGTTTTCTGTGTTGGGAACAAGGTCTGAGCAACAACTGCTTTCTTAACAAGCCTTCTCTAAACCCCAGAGCTCAGCTGTGTCGTTTTGGCTCAGCGTGCTGTGCAGCATAGATACACGTTAGGTCCAAGATGATGTTCTCATCTCTATCAGCTGGCTACAAAATTAGGACGCCTCTCCCCATCTGAAACCAAACACAGCAGCACTCCTGTTCAAGAGCTAAATGAAGTCAAAGCACTGTTGCAGATTTTCTGTGGACCATAAAACAACTTCTGCCACGAAGGGCACAGAGCATTGGAGAGCCCAGGCTGACTGCCCTGCACACGGCTGCGTTCATGCAGTGGGTGCTGCGTGGAGGCTCGGTGTGGACATGGGTGCACAGCTCCCATGGTGGTGATTTTGGTTTGCCTTAGAATATGTGTTGTTTTTTTTTAATTATGCAGAGTGAGATGATAGGCAAAACTCTGGCAGATTTGATATTAAGATGACTGAACAATAGGAAGTCATCAGTTTGTTTTCTGGATCCTAATGCAGCGGTTGCCATAAGAACACAAATTATGTGTACATTTTAATGCGTCTATGCTTCATAATTATGCATGGTTGTATGCTGTTATAATTGACATAAAATATAAAACAGGTCAAAGAGCAGCTATTAAAACTATTTTTCATTTTGCTTCCTGACAGTTAGCAACATCAATGCCTACTGCATTTAATAGGACCATACGGGGAATGCGAAGATAGTTATATAATTTCAACCATATTAAAGCCTCCAGAACTTGCAACCTAATTATTTCCTACAGTGTCTCGTTGCAAACTGTATTACTTTCTTTGGAATGTGTTCGTTTTCGGATTAAACAACTGAGCCACATTAAATTAGCACGAAGGGGAAAACCATAAAACTTTTGGATGTATTTCGCAGAGGTCGTTGCGTTGGGTTAAAAATTATCCCAGGAGCAATGATTTTCTGCCACCCAGGGTAAAAAACAGCGTTAGAGTTGTGCTAATTCTGCGCAGTTATTTTAATCACTGGAGTAAATTCTACCAAAGAGCTCAACTGTAGTGTCACCCTCTCCCTCATCACAGAAAGGAAAAAACAGGAGAAAAAGGATGAGCGTATTGATGTCCCTCATCTTGGTAATGGCTGCGTGGAGACAAAACAGCAGCGTACAATCAGCCCCAGTTTTAGCTCATTATTGATGGTCCTATCATGCAATAGTGGCCAAAGGGTCGCGTTCTGTCCTGAGTGTTTGGATTTCGGGTGGGATCCATGCTCTGTGTGGCCTGTATGTTGTAATCAATCCTTCCTAAAATTAGGCTGGAGGGCAACACGTAACCTTGGCTGGGAACACCCATGATTACATCCCAGCCCTCAGCACACACGTCTGGGAGCTCTGCCAGCCCAGCCCAGTGCAGTGGATGGTGCAGTTGAGCTGCACTGTGGTGCCACTGGGGATGATGGACACAGAGCAGTTACATCCAGGTCTGCTCTACGAGGCTGAATTGCAGCAAATGGGGCTGTTCGGGCTGCTTGTGCTTTGCATTGCTGCACACATGTTTCAGGTGGTGGCTAAAATCGATCGGGAAAAGTGTGAGCACCTAATAAATATTGGCATTCCTGTGTCTCATGTGCTAAGTCTGTTTAGAGACTGGATATGTCAGGGCACTGGTAATAGACTTCGGAGAACCTTTCGGTTCCACTTGGCTGCCTCAAGTCTAGTTCATGGGTAGGGACTGAAAGTTATTGCCCAATTTGTGCCATATGAGGAATAAGCTCAGTGCAATTTCCAGAGATGAAAGCAGCCACATCCCAGAAAGAGCCATCATAAATGGCCATGTGAGAGCCTTATGGTCAGCGTCTGATGCAATGCATTGGCTGTGGAGCACAGAAGAGTTTGGGCTGCCCTTCCCTACCTCTTCCACAGACCAAAGGCCTTCATGTGAGAGGTCACAAAGTGCATGTGAGATGCCTGTAGACTTTCATCTTTCTTCCCCTTTCAGACTGTTGAACAATATTCTGCGTTGTGCACCAGTGAGAGAAACGCACAGGCCCTGATGTCACTTCTGCAGGCCATCAAGCAGGTGGAAATAAAAACAGTTTAGCAAAACGAAGAGATTGGACACTTCAAGTATGGTGAACAGTCGTGGGATTAATTTCTAGGAGAGCTGTTGGGGCGGTGTGCGATGGCCAAAGCCCACCCCTCGGTGTGCCTTCCCCCAGTACGGGTGGCTGCTGTGTCCTGACTCCCTTCCCTGCTGCACTGCACAATTCTGGGTGTAGATCTTATGAGTTTGTGATCACAGAGGATTGAGCGCCATGGAAAGGCGGCACGCTGGATCCAGGAAGCTCCCTGAGTCACTCTGTGCTGCCTGCAAGTCCCCCATTCCTGAGATCCGAAGCACATCACCACTGTTTCTCATCCCAGTGCTGCGCTCCTTCTCACAGCTGTGATAATGAAGCTGTTAATGCAGCACTCAGACTGCTGCCTCCTCAGCTGGGGAATCCAACCACGAGCTGAGCTGTCCTGTGGGCTGGTTATTCATGCAGGCTTTGGCTCTTCTGTCCTCAAGCACAGCTTTACCCTCCCAATCCTCTGAAGTAAAGATTGAGAAGTATATAAAAGCTTCGGATTCCATTACAGTAAAATGCATCAGAAAAGTGTTGAGCTAGGTAATTACCTTAATCCAACCGAAATAGTTGGTCACAATATACATTAGATGAGCATCTAGAGTCAGATTTGAACATGCAGTCAACCTGAACAAAATTAGCTCAGCAATAGCGGTCCAGATTTCTTAATTAGTTCTCGGTGACAAGAACGTTTAATGTTTGTAAAAGTCAAGTGCAAATTCTACAAGTGACACGGCTGGAGAAGAGCTGGGGAGGCTGCGTTGAGCCTGGCGTGGTACCCGATGTCAGGTGCAGCACGGAGGGCTGCCCTCATTCATTGCTCTCTGCCAGCGTTCCTTTAAACTTCTATGTACTGAACCACTGTAAAAAGCAATGGTATGATTAACTTCGGAGTAATAACCTATTGCCTTGAAAATACACATTTAACTCTAATTTTCACTGAACTACACAGAAGCTGAAAATATAATAGCATTTCCCAGCCAGTTGACGGTACATTTTAGTGCATTGTAATTGGCTATCTTGGGTTGTCTTGGTTTAATAAAGTAGATGGGATTCATGAAGAAGCTCAGTGGTCACTTAGCAATTGTTTAATTCCTGTAACATTGTTTTCTGAGTTAGAAAATTATTGTTTTTCAATTCTGTTAAATATTTATGACATGCAGCTGAGGTACGTGGCACACTGCATCGTCCTGCTAAACTCACAAATTAATAACTTACTGAAAAAAAGAAATACAAAATAGTATTTCTAGCATAAAAGAAGTATTTGTAGTGTTTCAGTCTACAGAAACTTGGTATTCTTGAGTTTTTACTTCTCCAGGGAGGATGTACAGACACCTTGGCACAGTAGAGCTGAACCATGCTCTGTCATGCCGGGCCCACGTGCGTTGGCTGGGAGAGATTGGCAAAAGCTTAAGCTTGCTTGAAAATCTGACCCACTCCTTCAATACCTGAAAAGAGAGAATAGGAAAGCCAGAAATGAATGTCACACTAGGGCTAAATATGCCCTGGTGGAAACTGTACTGTCTTAGTAGAAATTATTGCCCTACTACGCAGAAAGATTTAGCAAGTTGAGCTTCTTGTAAAATGTGTGGAGGAGACTTAAGGAGATTTGGTTTGTATCATTTCTTAAGGCTTTTCAGCTTTTGGAATAATAGGCTAAAATCTGAAGTGTGTTGTGATGGGATGGGATGGGATGCTGTGTGTGGAGAGGTTGGGCTGCACTGAGCTGCGTTGCAGTGTGTTGGGCTGCGTCGGGCTACGTCGTGATGTGCCAGATCGTGTTATGTCGTGTTGTGTCACACTGGGCTGAGTTAAACTGGACTGAGTTATGCTGGGCTGTTTCTGGATGGGGTAAAGATGCTGCACAAACACAGCACCGCCATCAGCACTGCCCAGCTCCCTGGTGTGCCCAGCACACAGCCCTGCCTCGTGGCCGGGCTCTGTGGTGGGCACCGGGTGGTGCTGCCCCGTGCACTCCCCATTTACACACTGATTCCCCCACCCGCACTCTCACCTCCACAGCTTCCCCGCAGCCATCACGGGAGCAGCAGTGCTGGGGAACCGAGACAGAAAGCAGAAGTGCTGCCAGGGCTTTGCTGCTGCTGCTCACCCACAGTGCCCGGAGCTCTGTGCCGGCGGCAGTGTGTGGGCAGGGACACCTTCCTCTTTCTGCTGCACATCTGATGCTCCCAGCAAACCAAAGGGAAAGTCCCATGTGAATGGGCTGAGGGCGAAGGGAAGGAGAAGCTTTGCTGTTCCATTGCACAGGTCAACAGCTTCTGCTGGCAGGGTTTGCACGGGCTTGGTGCAGACCTTGCTCTGCATATTTTTAGGTGGCACGTGTAACACTGGCCTCAAACGGATCTTTCCTATTTCAATTTGTATTCCTGAGTTCAACCCCCCCAATTTATACTGAGTCGGTTCTATGAAATGCCACATCTTTATGGAACGCTCGCAGAAACATTTAAGTTGAATAAAATTCTGGGTTCTCCACCACTCTTTCATTCAGCAATGGACTTGAATTGTGACATCTTTTGTCAAAGACATCTTCCAAAAAACACGGCAATTTCTGAAGGAGAAATTAGATTGTCTTTTAAAGTAATATAACAGTTGTGCAATTTTTGCCTTTTTGACCCTTCTTATTTCCTCTGGGTTTTAAGTAGAGGCCTCCAATTTAAAACCTATTATACTCCAGAGACTGCTTCCACCCTCTCAGCAATGTAACCATGCCGTAGTCTCTGCCCTGTTATTTTAACACTTGTTGGCTTTGCTTTGCATCGCCTTTGCTTTCCCAATACATGCTGTGTGCACTCTGCCTTCTGTACGTTAGCTGCCTTCATGTTAAAGGAGGCGTTGCTTTATGCACGTCTCGTATCAGCACGCTGCCTCACGAAAAAAGCAGCATTTATTATTTTTAGCAGCAGTGTATACCCAGATTTCTAAAAAAAAAATTTTTTAAATGACAGCTGAAATGTATTATGTAAGAAAATATTTGCATGAAATTTCTCTTTGCTTGTCAAGAGAAAGAAACGCGCTCAGAATTTGCTCTATGCACACAGCATCAGCTGTCTGTGCCACTTCCAGCTCCTCGCAGCCCAGTGCAGGTGCACCCAGCCCAGGAACGGGGAGCACAGCCAAGGAAGGATGCTTTTAGCCTGGGGATGAAGCTCAGCTTTACAACTGAAAAAGGAATTGCTTCCCTCCTGCTGCATCTCCACAGAGAGCCAGCAGGAGCCTGTGTGCACCTGGGCTCAGCTGTAAGCACCACTGGGCAGCTGGGCAGGGCCGTGTGCTTGAGAAGTAGCTTGGGAGTGCAGGCAAGACGGGAGCTTTACTCACTGATGTGCAGCCTGGGAGTGCTGTCATTGGGTGTTTTTCCACGGTAGCATCTTCTGCGTCTTGGGCAAGAGGCATTGATGCTGCTGAAAGCAACAAAATCTCACCCACCTGATAATTTCAGCTTGTAAATATCAACTAGTTTCTCAGACACACGTAGAAGAATACGTGTGAAAATGTCGTGTTCCTGGGTGCCCACGTGGTATGATTTTATTAAACAATTTACAAATGAGAACCTGTGTCCCCAAAGTTATGTCTCCATAGGAAAATATCCATAGTCATCTGTCAAAATGCCAGATTTCTTACTAGATCTGCTGTGGTGAGGAAAAAGAGATGTTAATTAATTCTGTGAAGAGGACAGTGTTTAATAATAGATAAGAGCCATGTCCAAGGTGTGCACGGTTCTCATCTCCTGATCTCGCCGTGCCCCGTGCTGCTGGGTGTGGGTGAGAAGGGCTGAGCACGGAGTGCTGCCCATGTCCCAGTGCTGCCCCTCGTTCTGTCCCTCTGGGAGGGGGACGCCAGGAGGTGCCTGGTGTGAAGTCAACAGTCAGTGCTCAGAGGAGCCCTGGGAGCTCTGGTGGAAAGCACAGCCGTGTTAGCATCACACGCAGGCGATTTACCCGCTGGGAAGGAAGAAGTAGGCTGTGCGTGCTTCCCTGTGATTTAGCGTAATGGCACTTCTGTGCATTCAGAGCATAAACATCACATGAGCTCACTTCTGCCTTTTTGGTTTTTTCCCTCTTGCTTCCCTGCACTTTGGGGCCGGGAGGCAGAAGGAAAGCCCCACAGTGAGGGGCTGCCCGGCTTCCCGAGCCTGGCAGGGCAGCACAGGACACGTGGGGTGGTGGCACAGACACCAGGAAGGAGAATGGGACAGAAGTATGATCACCGAGTGCCTGAGTTGGAAGGGACCTCACAGCCCTCACAGCTCCAACCCCTGCCGTGGGCAGACATCTCCACCAGACCAGGTTACTCAGGGCCCCACCCAGCCTGGTCCTGTGCACCTCCAAGCACCTCCAGGGATGGGGCACCCACAGCTTCTCTGGGCAGCCTGTGCCAGTACCATGCACCATGCAGCAAGGCTTCAAAGAAGTGCACATAACTTGAATGATGTCCAGCGTCAATCCATAGCTCACCCTGTGCTTGCAGTGTCATCTCCTTTGCTGCAGACCAGGAAGGCATCCCAGCACCATACAGGGTGAGCCGTGCCGGCAGAATGCACTCAAGTAGCTGATGTGACTGAGAACATGTTAGAAAGAACTGAAATATTAATAATATAATAAGCTATAAATTAGTTATTAAGGTTTTGATCCACTGAAGTCAATGGAACATTTTTCACTCACTTCAATGGCAGGAAGGGCGAGCCCTGCGAGCATCATATTGTGTTTAAATGGATGATGTTGTGAACTGTAATACTTTTAAAAGCAAAGGGAGAGCAATTCAGGGCAGCACTATGCTAATCTGTAGCTGGAAGCCAGATAAATCAAGAGAAACGAGCCCCATCCCTGAGCTGATGTTCAGATTTCCTCTTCTCCTGTCTCTCAGATGGCTGGGGCAGGATGAGCATGCTATGGAATTCCTGCTCCGGTGCCACCACTGGCCCATTTGTCACTGGCCCATCTGTCACTTGCTGCTGCCATTGGCTCCCATGGCTGCAGCTGCAGATGCCAGCTTTCCTGGACTGCAAACACCTGAGGCCTCTGCTGTAGGTGTCCCAGAGATGGCCCAGACCAGCGGCCTTGGAGGGGTCCATGTCCAGAGTCTTATGCATTCCTCAGCCTTGCAGGACTGCGCACACAGCAAACTTCCAGCCCCAGCAGGACCCCTGGCAGTGTGCAGCTGTGCCGTACCCATGTCTGTGCCATCTCCTGTGGCCATGCTGGGTCCTCCTGTCCTCGTCCCAGAGCTCTGCTGGCAGCGCAGCACGCTGCTCCCCATCTGGCCATGGGCCTGTGCAATATCCTCCTCCTTTTTTCTGGTAAGCTATTTGAACTCTGGTGTTTTCATAGTGCACATAATGTTCTCTCACACAAAACCAACAGAAAGAGGAAAAAACAGCATTTTTCAGCTTGTTTTCCCATTGCAAATTTACTGGGCACACGTTGTTGAACATTTCTTTGCCAAATGTTGCATCTTGATTGTATTGCAAAATGTCTGCAAAAGCTGCCCAGCTAGAAAAAAATGAAAAATCTGGGTTTGCCACAAAAATATCCCAAATCAAAATCAAATGGTAAACTCTGCATTCTTCCCACAGCTTCATTTAATTTTGCCTCTGTTCTTTTAATGCTTAAGTAGGATTGTTGAGAAAAAGCTAGGGAATACCAGGGAAGTGTTCTTGTTAGTACAGACAAATAACATTTCCTGATTTGTTCTGAGGCTTTTAATGCTCTTGTTAGAGACCTCCCCATCTCCTCCCCTGGCATATTGCTGTATGTCTGTGGATCGCGCAGCGCCCGGCACGCCACGTAGAAGTGTGCATGCTGCCCTGCACGTGTCTGTCAGTTACCATGGCAATGATGCTCCTCAATGAACATAACAAACAAACCACATTCAAAAGAACAAAACCCAAACAATCCCTAATTAAATTAAAATTTGGCAGCAAAAATAACATTTTTCCCTCTAAATATTAAACATTTGTAAGGAGCCCATTGGCCACGTCTCTTCATGACACTGACTCCTGGCCTCCACTGTTTACACATTCCTCAGTTACAAAATGACTTTCCGTGCTGTGTATCCTCAACTGCTCTTAACAATAATCCTACGTTACTAAGTTATAAGGTTTTGTGTAAATGATGTGATTTCATGAGGAACTGGGGCTCTAAGAACTTGCCGACCAAGAAATATTTTGCAGTGAAAGCAACCACTGGCACAGCCTCCTCAGGGACGTGGTGAGTCCCCATCCCTTTTCAAGGGGTTTTCAGGACATGCCTGGATTGGTAACTGAGTAATCCCATCCAGGCTCCCTTTTCCCACGAGAGGTGGACCTGGTGATCTTCCGAGATCCTTTCCAGCCCACGCTGTTCTGTGGTGCTATGGTGCACCCAGGTGCGCACAGCAGCGCTCATTTCCCCAGGTGTTTTGTCTGAATGTATGCATAGAAATACAAAAAGGTGAGGTTTCTGTCCTATATGCCTATAACACAGTGATGAGACCAGGCTGGCCACCTGGAGGAGGCTGAACAGCATTGCCAACAATCCTTGGAGGCAAAGACCTTGGCAATCCACATCACACCGCAGCAGTGGTCAGTGTGGGACACATCTGCACTGTGCTGTGCTCTTGCTCTGGGGTCACCCCATACGTGTGGACTTAAGGAAATGTCCTGACCCACTGCAGCCATCTCACTTTGTGCAACCCTCCATTGGCTCATGCTGCAACACCCCGGGATCTTCTGGAGCTGGATGCTGCCCTAGGGCCATCCCCTCCCTCTGAGCTCTTATTAGTGCCCAAACGTCAAGCTCTCTGCCTCTGAAGATCATTAATCATAGATATAATGTAATGACAGCTGGGTCGCGTCCCACTAACTAAGTACACCTTGTTTGCCTCAAAATGCTAATCACTGCTCTGAAACATTAATGAGGGACAATTGGTATTAAGCCTAATAATTGTGTGTGGTCTTGCCACAGATTTATTCATAGGAACCTGGTTCTTTTGTTGTGGTAAAAAGCAGCAAAATCTGGTTGTGCAAAGCACCTAGCCATATAGCACTAGCATAACAAAGACTCTCTGAAATGTCTGCATACTGATCACATTAATTATGGGTGGAGTCCATTTCCAAAAATCTCAGCACAAATTAGATAGCATTTTGGGAAATCTCGTCACCCCCTGGCTTTTAGGAAAATCTGTGTGAAATAACTTGTTTTTCCACCTGGAAGAGCGTCTGTGCCATGGTAACCTCCGCCCAAAGGGCTGTGCACAGGGAGGGACGTGCAGCCTGGCGAGGGGACCAGCCTGAGCATCAGCTACTCTGCTGCTCCTGAAAAGATGGATTATATCGGGGAGTTTCCAGGGGAAGAGGGGAGGCGAAGGGCTGTGCGTCTCTGAGCGGTCTTCAATGCCGGCAGTGTCTGGGGGCCATGTTCCAGGGCAGACAAGGCCATCTTTTGAACTCAGCAGGACGCCCTGCTCGCAGCAGTTGAACGGCTGCCTGAGCCCCACGTCAATGCTGTTTCTGAGCTCTGATCTCAATGAGGCCATTTATCCCTGCACGTTTTGTCCTCTGGAGCTTCCCGGCCCTCAGGCCTGGCTGCTCCACAGCCCTCCTGAGGCAGCACTGGCCCTCAGCAGGCCGTGTGCGGGCAGCCCAGCCCTGTGCCAGTCCTGGTGTAGGCAGACACGGCCCTGTGCTAGTCCTGGTATGGGTAGACATGCCCTCCATTAGGCCGTGTGTGGCCCAGCAGGCCTTGCACGGGCAGGCCCAGCCTTCCAGCGTGTTTTCTGCCCTGCACACAGAGCGTGCTGCACAGCAGCTGGTGTTCTGCGTGTTTTGATGTTTGTTTAACCTCTGCCGCTGCTGAACTGCTCTGCAGGGTTATTCATGGGAGGGGGCGTGGGAGGGAAAGAGGACAGTGAGCACAGAGGGCATGGAGAGGATCCGGGCTCTGAGCTGCTCCCTAGCCGCATTGGCCCCATTTCAGGCAGCTGTGAGCAGCCACAGCTGGCGGGGCATCGTGGGGAGCGGCTCAGGTAAGCAGGGGCTGCTGTCACTGCTGGTCACAGTCAGCTGAGCCACAGACACTGCAGGTGCCTCAGAGAAGAGGCCTGGTGGCATGGCGAGCTGCTGGGCACGAGGCTGCCTGCGTCCTGGGCCTGCAGAGAAACACCGAGCCTACTGAAACACGGCGATTTATAAAGCTGTTCTGTAAACAAGTGATGCACACAAGATTGGTAGCAGTTCTGGGTGGAGTAGGATACCAGTAAAACGTATTTTGCTGTACGTGTGAGGCAAACCCAGTGTGCACACAAACTAGAAGCAGAGGGGCAACAGCACTCAAAGCTGAGCGTGGGAAAACTCCTGTGCAAGCAGCTCCAGTGGCAGACATGGAGCCACAGCCACTGCCAGGTGCTCCTCGGCCCCCTCCTCAGCACTGGCACAGCCAGGATGGCCCCAGGCACTGCCCACAGGGGATAAATATGGAGCATGTGGAAGTAGTGAGTAGCATCCAGCAGTGCCTGCAAAACTTCACACTTGGCTTTCTTGTAATGCCAAGGGCTCGTTAGGTGCGTGAGGTGAGAATGAGCCCTTGGCATGCATGCTGGTCCGATGCTGCGGTTTTGTTTTGAAGTACTTTTGCTGCTGTCACTAATATGCTAATGATATGCCCTCGCTGTTTGGAAGACGCCCAGTGATACAGCACTGCTGCATTTCTGCACACAGAAGCAAAAACCTGGGATTCGGCAATGATTGCAATCTGCTGCTCAGCGAAGGAAGGGCTGGTGGTACAGATTTAGATATCAGAAAGAATGGTGATAATCTTATTAATGGAGCTTTTCATCTCCTTTGAGTCTTTACTTTGCAAGGCAAGAAATACAGCAGGTGGCAGATAGATGTCAATTCTTATGCTTATTTAGTACTTGAGCAGCATTTCTTCATAAAGAAACAGGAGGGACGCCCTCCAAATTTAGACAAAAAGATCAGACATTCTGCTTTGATTAAAATAAACCGCCAAGAATCAGCATGTACACATGTACATGATGGGCTCTGGGAGCAGGTCTGGAGTCCCCCCATCAGAGCTGGGGAGCAGCCGGGCAGCTGTGCTGGGAGCCTGGCCCTTATGTGTGGGTCTCTGCACAGCAGCAGTGCAGGCACGGGGGGAGCTCTGTGCATGCTAAAGCAGGACAGGCCCTGCAGTGCTGTGGCCCTGGTGGGGGCCCCATGGCTTCAGAATTGGAAAGCAGCTTTCTGGCAGCAGTGTGGGTTTTCTGGTGCCCGGGCTGAACTGAGAAGCTGGCATAAAGTCAGTCCTGCGTGAACCAGCATGAAAAGCCTTCCTTTTTTTTTTTGTCAGTGACACAAAATGCTGTTTTGGAATGGCTGAATGGCCCATTTGACCAAGAAAAAGTCTTTCAAGTTACATGGTCCGTTAAAAAGTACATTAGTCCTATAGCTGAAATCTTTTTCTATTTTCTCCTTTTTTGTATTTGCCTTTGGCTAAACTTAACAACTGGCTTGCAAATAATTTTGGCTGTTGGAAATTTTCCTTCTTCCATGAACCCATCTTTCTACAGAACTGCTCATTTCTCTGTCCATATCATCAACTCTTTTCCACAAAGATTTTCCCATTCCCCTTGACCTTAAATGGGAAAAGTGGCAGTGCCAAGGCTGAATTATTTGGCTTATTCTTCAGCTGGCTCAAGTTTGCTGGAAGTTGAGGGACAGCTCTGCACCGCGTGAGCAGGGATCACATCCCATGTCCTCATGGAGTGCTGCTGCTGAGCAGAGCACTTGAGGGGCCACAAGCAGAGGGAGATCACCGGCTCCCAGATATTATACTGCCATCCTCCCCAGCCTGCCTGTAGCTGCCAGTCAGAGGCTGGCTTGGCCGCACTGCTTGGGGGCGGCAGGCAGCTAAATGGAGTAAGCAAAACCAGTGAATAGG
>NC_143442.1:0-37500 GCF_987193195.1 Phasianus colchicus | reverse complement strand
TAGGGTTAGGGTTAGGGTTAGGGTTAGGGTTAGGGTTAGGGTTAGGGTTAGGGTTAGGGTTAGGGTTAGGGTTAGGGTTAGGGTTAGGGTTAGGGTTAGGGTTAGGGTTAGGGTTAGGGTTAGGGTTAGGGTTAGGGTTAGGGTTAGGGTTAGGGTTAGGGTTAGGGTTAGGGTTAGGGTTAGGGTTAGGGTTAGGGTTAGGGTTAGGGTTAGGGTTAGGGTTAGGGTTAGGGTTAGGGTTAGGGTTAGGGTTAGGGTTAGGGTTAGGGTTAGGGTTAGGGTTAGGGTTAGGGTTAGGGTTAGGGTTAGGGTTAGGGTTAGGGTTAGGGTTAGGGTTAGGGTTAGGGTTAGGGTTAGGGTTAGGGTTAGGGTTAGGGTTAGGGTTAGGGTTAGGGTTAGGGTTAGGGTTAGGGTTAGGGTTAGGGTTAGGGTTAGGGTTAGGGTTAGGGTTAGGGTTAGGGTTAGGGTTAGGGTTAGGGTTAGGGTTAGGGTTAGGGTTAGGGTTAGGGTTAGGGTTAGGGTTAGGGTTAGGGTTAGGGTTAGGGTTAGGGTTAGGGTTAGGGTTAGGGTTAGGGTTAGGGTTAGGGTTAGGGTTAGGGTTAGGGTTAGGGTTAGGGTTAGGGTTAGGGTTAGGGTTAGGGTTAGGGTTAGGGTTAGGGTTAGGGTTAGGGTTAGGGTTAGGGTTAGGGTTAGGGTTAGGGTTAGGGTTAGGGTTAGGGTTAGGGTTAGGGTTAGGGTTAGGGTTAGGGTTAGGGTTAGGGTTAGGGTTAGGGTTAGGGTTAGGGTTAGGGTTAGGGTTAGGGTTAGGGTTAGGGTTAGGGTTAGGGTTAGGGTTAGGGTTAGGGTTAGGGTTAGGGTTAGGGTTAGGGTTAGGGTTAGGGTTAGGGTTAGGGTTAGGGTTAGGGTTAGGGTTAGGGTTAGGGTTAGGGTTAGGGTTAGGGTTAGGGTTAGGGTTAGGGTTAGGGTTAGGGTTAGGGTTAGGGTTAGGGTTAGGGTTAGGGTTAGGGTTAGGGTTAGGGTTAGGGTTAGGGTTAGGGTTAGGGTTAGGGTTAGGGTTAGGGTTAGGGTTAGGGTTAGGGTTAGGGTTAGGGTTAGGGTTAGGGTTAGGGTTAGGGTTAGGGTTAGGGTTAGGGTTAGGGTTAGGGTTAGGGTTAGGGTTAGGGTTAGGGTTAGGGTTAGGGTTAGGGTTAGGGTTAGGGTTAGGGTTAGGGTTAGGGTTAGGGTTAGGGTTAGGGTTAGGGTTAGGGTTAGGGTTAGGGTTAGGGTTAGGGTTAGGGTTAGGGTTAGGGTTAGGGTTAGGGTTAGGGTTAGGGTTAGGGTTAGGGTTAGGGTTAGGGTTAGGGTTAGGGTTAGGGTTAGGGTTAGGGTTAGGGTTAGGGTTAGGGTTAGGGTTAGGGTTAGGGTTAGGGTTAGGGTTAGGGTTAGGGTTAGGGTTAGGGTTAGGGTTAGGGTTAGGGTTAGGGTTAGGGTTAGGGTTAGGGTTAGGGTTAGGGTTAGGGTTAGGGTTAGGGTTAGGGTTAGGGTTAGGGTTAGGGTTAGGGTTAGGGTTAGGGTTAGGGTTAGGGTTAGGGTTAGGGTTAGGGTTAGGGTTAGGGTTAGGGTTAGGGTTAGGGTTAGGGTTAGGGTTAGGGTTAGGGTTAGGGTTAGGGTTAGGGTTAGGGTTAGGGTTAGGGTTAGGGTTAGGGTTAGGGTTAGGGTTAGGGTTAGGGTTAGGGTTAGGGTTAGGGTTAGGGTTAGGGTTAGGGTTAGGGTTAGGGTTAGGGTTAGGGTTAGGGTTAGGGTTAGGGTTAGGGTTAGGGTTAGGGTTAGGGTTAGGGTTAGGGTTAGGGTTAGGGTTAGGGTTAGGGTTAGGGTTAGGGTTAGGGTTAGGGTTAGGGTTAGGGTTAGGGTTAGGGTTAGGGTTAGGGTTAGGGTTAGGGTTAGGGTTAGGGTTAGGGTTAGGGTTAGGGTTAGGGTTAGGGTTAGGGTTAGGGTTAGGGTTAGGGTTAGGGTTAGGGTTAGGGTTAGGGTTAGGGTTAGGGTTAGGGTTAGGGTTAGGGTTAGGGTTAGGGTTAGGGTTAGGGTTAGGGTTAGGGTTAGGGTTAGGGTTAGGGTTAGGGTTAGGGTTAGGGTTAGGGTTAGGGTTAGGGTTAGGGTTAGGGTTAGGGTTAGGGTTAGGGTTAGGGTTAGGGTTAGGGTTAGGGTTAGGGTTAGGGTTAGGGTTAGGGTTAGGGTTAGGGTTAGGGTTAGGGTTAGGGTTAGGGTTAGGGTTAGGGTTAGGGTTAGGGTTAGGGTTAGGGTTAGGGTTAGGGTTAGGGTTAGGGTTAGGGTTAGGGTTAGGGTTAGGGTTAGGGTTAGGGTTAGGGTTAGGGTTAGGGTTAGGGTTAGGGTTAGGGTTAGGGTTAGGGTTAGGGTTAGGGTTAGGGTTAGGGTTAGGGTTAGGGTTAGGGTTAGGGTTAGGGTTAGGGTTAGGGTTAGGGTTAGGGTTAGGGTTAGGGTTAGGGTTAGGGTTAGGGTTAGGGTTAGGGTTAGGGTTAGGGTTAGGGTTAGGGTTAGGGTTAGGGTTAGGGTTAGGGTTAGGGTTAGGGTTAGGGTTAGGGTTAGGGTTAGGGTTAGGGTTAGGGTTAGGGTTAGGGTTAGGGTTAGGGTTAGGGTTAGGGTTAGGGTTAGGGTTAGGGTTAGGGTTAGGGTTAGGGTTAGGGTTAGGGTTAGGGTTAGGGTTAGGGTTAGGGTTAGGGTTAGGGTTAGGGTTAGGGTTAGGGTTAGGGTTAGGGTTAGGGTTAGGGTTAGGGTTAGGGTTAGGGTTAGGGTTAGGGTTAGGGTTAGGGTTAGGGTTAGGGTTAGGGTTAGGGTTAGGGTTAGGGTTAGGGTTAGGGTTAGGGTTAGGGTTAGGGTTAGGGTTAGGGTTAGGGTTAGGGTTAGGGTTAGGGTTAGGGTTAGGGTTAGGGTTAGGGTTAGGGTTAGGGTTAGGGTTAGGGTTAGGGTTAGGGTTAGGGTTAGGGTTAGGGTTAGGGTTAGGGTTAGGGTTAGGGTTAGGGTTAGGGTTAGGGTTAGGGTTAGGGTTAGGGTTAGGGTTAGGGTTAGGGTTAGGGTTAGGGTTAGGGTTAGGGTTAGGGTTAGGGTTAGGGTTAGGGTTAGGGTTAGGGTTAGGGTTAGGGTTAGGGTTAGGGTTAGGGTTAGGGTTAGGGTTAGGGTTAGGGTTAGGGTTAGGGTTAGGGTTAGGGTTAGGGTTAGGGTTAGGGTTAGGGTTAGGGTTAGGGTTAGGGTTAGGGTTAGGGTTAGGGTTAGGGTTAGGGTTAGGGTTAGGGTTAGGGTTAGGGTTAGGGTTAGGGTTAGGGTTAGGGTTAGGGTTAGGGTTAGGGTTAGGGTTAGGGTTAGGGTTAGGGTTAGGGTTAGGGTTAGGGTTAGGGTTAGGGTTAGGGTTAGGGTTAGGGTTAGGGTTAGGGTTAGGGTTAGGGTTAGGGTTAGGGTTAGGGTTAGGGTTAGGGTTAGGGTTAGGGTTAGGGTTAGGGTTAGGGTTAGGGTTAGGGTTAGGGTTAGGGTTAGGGTTAGGGTTAGGGTTAGGGTTAGGGTTAGGGTTAGGGTTAGGGTTAGGGTTAGGGTTAGGGTTAGGGTTAGGGTTAGGGTTAGGGTTAGGGTTAGGGTTAGGGTTAGGGTTAGGGTTAGGGTTAGGGTTAGGGTTAGGGTTAGGGTTAGGGTTAGGGTTAGGGTTAGGGTTAGGGTTAGGGTTAGGGTTAGGGTTAGGGTTAGGGTTAGGGTTAGGGTTAGGGTTAGGGTTAGGGTTAGGGTTAGGGTTAGGGTTAGGGTTAGGGTTAGGGTTAGGGTTAGGGTTAGGGTTAGGGTTAGGGTTAGGGTTAGGGTTAGGGTTAGGGTTAGGGTTAGGGTTAGGGTTAGGGTTAGGGTTAGGGTTAGGGTTAGGGTTAGGGTTAGGGTTAGGGTTAGGGTTAGGGTTAGGGTTAGGGTTAGGGTTAGGGTTAGGGTTAGGGTTAGGGTTAGGGTTAGGGTTAGGGTTAGGGTTAGGGTTAGGGTTAGGGTTAGGGTTAGGGTTAGGGTTAGGGTTAGGGTTAGGGTTAGGGTTAGGGTTAGGGTTAGGGTTAGGGTTAGGGTTAGGGTTAGGGTTAGGGTTAGGGTTAGGGTTAGGGTTAGGGTTAGGGTTAGGGTTAGGGTTAGGGTTAGGGTTAGGGTTAGGGTTAGGGTTAGGGTTAGGGTTAGGGTTAGGGTTAGGGTTAGGGTTAGGGTTAGGGTTAGGGTTAGGGTTAGGGTTAGGGTTAGGGTTAGGGTTAGGGTTAGGGTTAGGGTTAGGGTTAGGGTTAGGGTTAGGGTTAGGGTTAGGGTTAGGGTTAGGGTTAGGGTTAGGGTTAGGGTTAGGGTTAGGGTTAGGGTTAGGGTTAGGGTTAGGGTTAGGGTTAGGGTTAGGGTTAGGGTTAGGGTTAGGGTTAGGGTTAGGGTTAGGGTTAGGGTTAGGGTTAGGGTTAGGGTTAGGGTTAGGGTTAGGGTTAGGGTTAGGGTTAGGGTTAGGGTTAGGGTTAGGGTTAGGGTTAGGGTTAGGGTTAGGGTTAGGGTTAGGGTTAGGGTTAGGGTTAGGGTTAGGGTTAGGGTTAGGGTTAGGGTTAGGGTTAGGGTTAGGGTTAGGGTTAGGGTTAGGGTTAGGGTTAGGGTTAGGGTTAGGGTTAGGGTTAGGGTTAGGGTTAGGGTTAGGGTTAGGGTTAGGGTTAGGGTTAGGGTTAGGGTTAGGGTTAGGGTTAGGGTTAGGGTTAGGGTTAGGGTTAGGGTTAGGGTTAGGGTTAGGGTTAGGGTTAGGGTTAGGGTTAGGGTTAGGGTTAGGGTTAGGGTTAGGGTTAGGGTTAGGGTTAGGGTTAGGGTTAGGGTTAGGGTTAGGGTTAGGGTTAGGGTTAGGGTTAGGGTTAGGGTTAGGGTTAGGGTTAGGGTTAGGGTTAGGGTTAGGGTTAGGGTTAGGGTTAGGGTTAGGGTTAGGGTTAGGGTTAGGGTTAGGGTTAGGGTTAGGGTTAGGGTTAGGGTTAGGGTTAGGGTTAGGGTTAGGGTTAGGGTTAGGGTTAGGGTTAGGGTTAGGGTTAGGGTTAGGGTTAGGGTTAGGGTTAGGGTTAGGGTTAGGGTTAGGGTTAGGGTTAGGGTTAGGGTTAGGGTTAGGGTTAGGGTTAGGGTTAGGGTTAGGGTTAGGGTTAGGGTTAGGGTTAGGGTTAGGGTTAGGGTTAGGGTTAGGGTTAGGGTTAGGGTTAGGGTTAGGGTTAGGGTTAGGGTTAGGGTTAGGGTTAGGGTTAGGGTTAGGGTTAGGGTTAGGGTTAGGGTTAGGGTTAGGGTTAGGGTTAGGGTTAGGGTTAGGGTTAGGGTTAGGGTTAGGGTTAGGGTTAGGGTTAGGGTTAGGGTTAGGGTTAGGGTTAGGGTTAGGGTTAGGGTTAGGGTTAGGGTTAGGGTTAGGGTTAGGGTTAGGGTTAGGGTTAGGGTTAGGGTTAGGGTTAGGGTTAGGGTTAGGGTTAGGGTTAGGGTTAGGGTTAGGGTTAGGGTTAGGGTTAGGGTTAGGGTTAGGGTTAGGGTTAGGGTTAGGGTTAGGGTTAGGGTTAGGGTTAGGGTTAGGGTTAGGGTTAGGGTTAGGGTTAGGGTTAGGGTTAGGGTTAGGGTTAGGGTTAGGGTTAGGGTTAGGGTTAGGGTTAGGGTTAGGGTTAGGGTTAGGGTTAGGGTTAGGGTTAGGGTTAGGGTTAGGGTTAGGGTTAGGGTTAGGGTTAGGGTTAGGGTTAGGGTTAGGGTTAGGGTTAGGGTTAGGGTTAGGGTTAGGGTTAGGGTTAGGGTTAGGGTTAGGGTTAGGGTTAGGGTTAGGGTTAGGGTTAGGGTTAGGGTTAGGGTTAGGGTTAGGGTTAGGGTTAGGGTTAGGGTTAGGGTTAGGGTTAGGGTTAGGGTTAGGGTTAGGGTTAGGGTTAGGGTTAGGGTTAGGGTTAGGGTTAGGGTTAGGGTTAGGGTTAGGGTTAGGGTTAGGGTTAGGGTTAGGGTTAGGGTTAGGGTTAGGGTTAGGGTTAGGGTTAGGGTTAGGGTTAGGGTTAGGGTTAGGGTTAGGGTTAGGGTTAGGGTTAGGGTTAGGGTTAGGGTTAGGGTTAGGGTTAGGGTTAGGGTTAGGGTTAGGGTTAGGGTTAGGGTTAGGGTTAGGGTTAGGGTTAGGGTTAGGGTTAGGGTTAGGGTTAGGGTTAGGGTTAGGGTTAGGGTTAGGGTTAGGGTTAGGGTTAGGGTTAGGGTTAGGGTTAGGGTTAGGGTTAGGGTTAGGGTTAGGGTTAGGGTTAGGGTTAGGGTTAGGGTTAGGGTTAGGGTTAGGGTTAGGGTTAGGGTTAGGGTTAGGGTTAGGGTTAGGGTTAGGGTTAGGGTTAGGGTTAGGGTTAGGGTTAGGGTTAGGGTTAGGGTTAGGGTTAGGGTTAGGGTTAGGGTTAGGGTTAGGGTTAGGGTTAGGGTTAGGGTTAGGGTTAGGGTTAGGGTTAGGGTTAGGGTTAGGGTTAGGGTTAGGGTTAGGGTTAGGGTTAGGGTTAGGGTTAGGGTTAGGGTTAGGGTTAGGGTTAGGGTTAGGGTTAGGGTTAGGGTTAGGGTTAGGGTTAGGGTTAGGGTTAGGGTTAGGGTTAGGGTTAGGGTTAGGGTTAGGGTTAGGGTTAGGGTTAGGGTTAGGGTTAGGGTTAGGGTTAGGGTTAGGGTTAGGGTTAGGGTTAGGGTTAGGGTTAGGGTTAGGGTTAGGGTTAGGGTTAGGGTTAGGGTTAGGGTTAGGGTTAGGGTTAGGGTTAGGGTTAGGGTTAGGGTTAGGGTTAGGGTTAGGGTTAGGGTTAGGGTTAGGGTTAGGGTTAGGGTTAGGGTTAGGGTTAGGGTTAGGGTTAGGGTTAGGGTTAGGGTTAGGGTTAGGGTTAGGGTTAGGGTTAGGGTTAGGGTTAGGGTTAGGGTTAGGGTTAGGGTTAGGGTTAGGGTTAGGGTTAGGGTTAGGGTTAGGGTTAGGGTTAGGGTTAGGGTTAGGGTTAGGGTTAGGGTTAGGGTTAGGGTTAGGGTTAGGGTTAGGGTTAGGGTTAGGGTTAGGGTTAGGGTTAGGGTTAGGGTTAGGGTTAGGGTTAGGGTTAGGGTTAGGGTTAGGGTTAGGGTTAGGGTTAGGGTTAGGGTTAGGGTTAGGGTTAGGGTTAGGGTTAGGGTTAGGGTTAGGGTTAGGGTTAGGGTTAGGGTTAGGGTTAGGGTTAGGGTTAGGGTTAGGGTTAGGGTTAGGGTTAGGGTTAGGGTTAGGGTTAGGGTTAGGGTTAGGGTTAGGGTTAGGGTTAGGGTTAGGGTTAGGGTTAGGGTTAGGGTTAGGGTTAGGGTTAGGGTTAGGGTTAGGGTTAGGGTTAGGGTTAGGGTTAGGGTTAGGGTTAGGGTTAGGGTTAGGGTTAGGGTTAGGGTTAGGGTTAGGGTTAGGGTTAGGGTTAGGGTTAGGGTTAGGGTTAGGGTTAGGGTTAGGGTTAGGGTTAGGGTTAGGGTTAGGGTTAGGGTTAGGGTTAGGGTTAGGGTTAGGGTTAGGGTTAGGGTTAGGGTTAGGGTTAGGGTTAGGGTTAGGGTTAGGGTTAGGGTTAGGGTTAGGGTTAGGGTTAGGGTTAGGGTTAGGGTTAGGGTTAGGGTTAGGGTTAGGGTTAGGGTTAGGGTTAGGGTTAGGGTTAGGGTTAGGGTTAGGGTTAGGGTTAGGGTTAGGGTTAGGGTTAGGGTTAGGGTTAGGGTTAGGGTTAGGGTTAGGGTTAGGGTTAGGGTTAGGGTTAGGGTTAGGGTTAGGGTTAGGGTTAGGGTTAGGGTTAGGGTTAGGGTTAGGGTTAGGGTTAGGGTTAGGGTTAGGGTTAGGGTTAGGGTTAGGGTTAGGGTTAGGGTTAGGGTTAGGGTTAGGGTTAGGGTTAGGGTTAGGGTTAGGGTTAGGGTTAGGGTTAGGGTTAGGGTTAGGGTTAGGGTTAGGGTTAGGGTTAGGGTTAGGGTTAGGGTTAGGGTTAGGGTTAGGGTTAGGGTTAGGGTTAGGGTTAGGGTTAGGGTTAGGGTTAGGGTTAGGGTTAGGGTTAGGGTTAGGGTTAGGGTTAGGGTTAGGGTTAGGGTTAGGGTTAGGGTTAGGGTTAGGGTTAGGGTTAGGGTTAGGGTTAGGGTTAGGGTTAGGGTTAGGGTTAGGGTTAGGGTTAGGGTTAGGGTTAGGGTTAGGGTTAGGGTTAGGGTTAGGGTTAGGGTTAGGGTTAGGGTTAGGGTTAGGGTTAGGGTTAGGGTTAGGGTTAGGGTTAGGGTTAGGGTTAGGGTTAGGGTTAGGGTTAGGGTTAGGGTTAGGGTTAGGGTTAGGGTTAGGGTTAGGGTTAGGGTTAGGGTTAGGGTTAGGGTTAGGGTTAGGGTTAGGGTTAGGGTTAGGGTTAGGGTTAGGGTTAGGGTTAGGGTTAGGGTTAGGGTTAGGGTTAGGGTTAGGGTTAGGGTTAGGGTTAGGGTTAGGGTTAGGGTTAGGGTTAGGGTTAGGGTTAGGGTTAGGGTTAGGGTTAGGGTTAGGGTTAGGGTTAGGGTTAGGGTTAGGGTTAGGGTTAGGGTTAGGGTTAGGGTTAGGGTTAGGGTTAGGGTTAGGGTTAGGGTTAGGGTTAGGGTTAGGGTTAGGGTTAGGGTTAGGGTTAGGGTTAGGGTTAGGGTTAGGGTTAGGGTTAGGGTTAGGGTTAGGGTTAGGGTTAGGGTTAGGGTTAGGGTTAGGGTTAGGGTTAGGGTTAGGGTTAGGGTTAGGGTTAGGGTTAGGGTTAGGGTTAGGGTTAGGGTTAGGGTTAGGGTTAGGGTTAGGGTTAGGGTTAGGGTTAGGGTTAGGGTTAGGGTTAGGGTTAGGGTTAGGGTTAGGGTTAGGGTTAGGGTTAGGGTTAGGGTTAGGGTTAGGGTTAGGGTTAGGGTTAGGGTTAGGGTTAGGGTTAGGGTTAGGGTTAGGGTTAGGGTTAGGGTTAGGGTTAGGGTTAGGGTTAGGGTTAGGGTTAGGGTTAGGGTTAGGGTTAGGGTTAGGGTTAGGGTTAGGGTTAGGGTTAGGGTTAGGGTTAGGGTTAGGGTTAGGGTTAGGGTTAGGGTTAGGGTTAGGGTTAGGGTTAGGGTTAGGGTTAGGGTTAGGGTTAGGGTTAGGGTTAGGGTTAGGGTTAGGGTTAGGGTTAGGGTTAGGGTTAGGGTTAGGGTTAGGGTTAGGGTTAGGGTTAGGGTTAGGGTTAGGGTTAGGGTTAGGGTTAGGGTTAGGGTTAGGGTTAGGGTTAGGGTTAGGGTTAGGGTTAGGGTTAGGGTTAGGGTTAGGGTTAGGGTTAGGGTTAGGGTTAGGGTTAGGGTTAGGGTTAGGGTTAGGGTTAGGGTTAGGGTTAGGGTTAGGGTTAGGGTTAGGGTTAGGGTTAGGGTTAGGGTTAGGGTTAGGGTTAGGGTTAGGGTTAGGGTTAGGGTTAGGGTTAGGGTTAGGGTTAGGGTTAGGGTTAGGGTTAGGGTTAGGGTTAGGGTTAGGGTTAGGGTTAGGGTTAGGGTTAGGGTTAGGGTTAGGGTTAGGGTTAGGGTTAGGGTTAGGGTTAGGGTTAGGGTTAGGGTTAGGGTTAGGGTTAGGGTTAGGGTTAGGGTTAGGGTTAGGGTTAGGGTTAGGGTTAGGGTTAGGGTTAGGGTTAGGGTTAGGGTTAGGGTTAGGGTTAGGGTTAGGGTTAGGGTTAGGGTTAGGGTTAGGGTTAGGGTTAGGGTTAGGGTTAGGGTTAGGGTTAGGGTTAGGGTTAGGGTTAGGGTTAGGGTTAGGGTTAGGGTTAGGGTTAGGGTTAGGGTTAGGGTTAGGGTTAGGGTTAGGGTTAGGGTTAGGGTTAGGGTTAGGGTTAGGGTTAGGGTTAGGGTTAGGGTTAGGGTTAGGGTTAGGGTTAGGGTTAGGGTTAGGGTTAGGGTTAGGGTTAGGGTTAGGGTTAGGGTTAGGGTTAGGGTTAGGGTTAGGGTTAGGGTTAGGGTTAGGGTTAGGGTTAGGGTTAGGGTTAGGGTTAGGGTTAGGGTTAGGGTTAGGGTTAGGGTTAGGGTTAGGGTTAGGGTTAGGGTTAGGGTTAGGGTTAGGGTTAGGGTTAGGGTTAGGGTTAGGGTTAGGGTTAGGGTTAGGGTTAGGGTTAGGGTTAGGGTTAGGGTTAGGGTTAGGGTTAGGGTTAGGGTTAGGGTTAGGGTTAGGGTTAGGGTTAGGGTTAGGGTTAGGGTTAGGGTTAGGGTTAGGGTTAGGGTTAGGGTTAGGGTTAGGGTTAGGGTTAGGGTTAGGGTTAGGGTTAGGGTTAGGGTTAGGGTTAGGGTTAGGGTTAGGGTTAGGGTTAGGGTTAGGGTTAGGGTTAGGGTTAGGGTTAGGGTTAGGGTTAGGGTTAGGGTTAGGGTTAGGGTTAGGGTTAGGGTTAGGGTTAGGGTTAGGGTTAGGGTTAGGGTTAGGGTTAGGGTTAGGGTTAGGGTTAGGGTTAGGGTTAGGGTTAGGGTTAGGGTTAGGGTTAGGGTTAGGGTTAGGGTTAGGGTTAGGGTTAGGGTTAGGGTTAGGGTTAGGGTTAGGGTTAGGGTTAGGGTTAGGGTTAGGGTTAGGGTTAGGGTTAGGGTTAGGGTTAGGGTTAGGGTTAGGGTTAGGGTTAGGGTTAGGGTTAGGGTTAGGGTTAGGGTTAGGGTTAGGGTTAGGGTTAGGGTTAGGGTTAGGGTTAGGGTTAGGGTTAGGGTTAGGGTTAGGGTTAGGGTTAGGGTTAGGGTTAGGGTTAGGGTTAGGGTTAGGGTTAGGGTTAGGGTTAGGGTTAGGGTTAGGGTTAGGGTTAGGGTTAGGGTTAGGGTTAGGGTTAGGGTTAGGGTTAGGGTTAGGGTTAGGGTTAGGGTTAGGGTTAGGGTTAGGGTTAGGGTTAGGGTTAGGGTTAGGGTTAGGGTTAGGGTTAGGGTTAGGGTTAGGGTTAGGGTTAGGGTTAGGGTTAGGGTTAGGGTTAGGGTTAGGGTTAGGGTTAGGGTTAGGGTTAGGGTTAGGGTTAGGGTTAGGGTTAGGGTTAGGGTTAGGGTTAGGGTTAGGGTTAGGGTTAGGGTTAGGGTTAGGGTTAGGGTTAGGGTTAGGGTTAGGGTTAGGGTTAGGGTTAGGGTTAGGGTTAGGGTTAGGGTTAGGGTTAGGGTTAGGGTTAGGGTTAGGGTTAGGGTTAGGGTTAGGGTTAGGGTTAGGGTTAGGGTTAGGGTTAGGGTTAGGGTTAGGGTTAGGGTTAGGGTTAGGGTTAGGGTTAGGGTTAGGGTTAGGGTTAGGGTTAGGGTTAGGGTTAGGGTTAGGGTTAGGGTTAGGGTTAGGGTTAGGGTTAGGGTTAGGGTTAGGGTTAGGGTTAGGGTTAGGGTTAGGGTTAGGGTTAGGGTTAGGGTTAGGGTTAGGGTTAGGGTTAGGGTTAGGGTTAGGGTTAGGGTTAGGGTTAGGGTTAGGGTTAGGGTTAGGGTTAGGGTTAGGGTTAGGGTTAGGGTTAGGGTTAGGGTTAGGGTTAGGGTTAGGGTTAGGGTTAGGGTTAGGGTTAGGGTTAGGGTTAGGGTTAGGGTTAGGGTTAGGGTTAGGGTTAGGGTTAGGGTTAGGGTTAGGGTTAGGGTTAGGGTTAGGGTTAGGGTTAGGGTTAGGGTTAGGGTTAGGGTTAGGGTTAGGGTTAGGGTTAGGGTTAGGGTTAGGGTTAGGGTTAGGGTTAGGGTTAGGGTTAGGGTTAGGGTTAGGGTTAGGGTTAGGGTTAGGGTTAGGGTTAGGGTTAGGGTTAGGGTTAGGGTTAGGGTTAGGGTTAGGGTTAGGGTTAGGGTTAGGGTTAGGGTTAGGGTTAGGGTTAGGGTTAGGGTTAGGGTTAGGGTTAGGGTTAGGGTTAGGGTTAGGGTTAGGGTTAGGGTTAGGGTTAGGGTTAGGGTTAGGGTTAGGGTTAGGGTTAGGGTTAGGGTTAGGGTTAGGGTTAGGGTTAGGGTTAGGGTTAGGGTTAGGGTTAGGGTTAGGGTTAGGGTTAGGGTTAGGGTTAGGGTTAGGGTTAGGGTTAGGGTTAGGGTTAGGGTTAGGGTTAGGGTTAGGGTTAGGGTTAGGGTTAGGGTTAGGGTTAGGGTTAGGGTTAGGGTTAGGGTTAGGGTTAGGGTTAGGGTTAGGGTTAGGGTTAGGGTTAGGGTTAGGGTTAGGGTTAGGGTTAGGGTTAGGGTTAGGGTTAGGGTTAGGGTTAGGGTTAGGGTTAGGGTTAGGGTTAGGGTTAGGGTTAGGGTTAGGGTTAGGGTTAGGGTTAGGGTTAGGGTTAGGGTTAGGGTTAGGGTTAGGGTTAGGGTTAGGGTTAGGGTTAGGGTTAGGGTTAGGGTTAGGGTTAGGGTTAGGGTTAGGGTTAGGGTTAGGGTTAGGGTTAGGGTTAGGGTTAGGGTTAGGGTTAGGGTTAGGGTTAGGGTTAGGGTTAGGGTTAGGGTTAGGGTTAGGGTTAGGGTTAGGGTTAGGGTTAGGGTTAGGGTTAGGGTTAGGGTTAGGGTTAGGGTTAGGGTTAGGGTTAGGGTTAGGGTTAGGGTTAGGGTTAGGGTTAGGGTTAGGGTTAGGGTTAGGGTTAGGGTTAGGGTTAGGGTTAGGGTTAGGGTTAGGGTTAGGGTTAGGGTTAGGGTTAGGGTTAGGGTTAGGGTTAGGGTTAGGGTTAGGGTTAGGGTTAGGGTTAGGGTTAGGGTTAGGGTTAGGGTTAGGGTTAGGGTTAGGGTTAGGGTTAGGGTTAGGGTTAGGGTTAGGGTTAGGGTTAGGGTTAGGGTTAGGGTTAGGGTTAGGGTTAGGGTTAGGGTTAGGGTTAGGGTTAGGGTTAGGGTTAGGGTTAGGGTTAGGGTTAGGGTTAGGGTTAGGGTTAGGGTTAGGGTTAGGGTTAGGGTTAGGGTTAGGGTTAGGGTTAGGGTTAGGGTTAGGGTTAGGGTTAGGGTTAGGGTTAGGGTTAGGGTTAGGGTTAGGGTTAGGGTTAGGGTTAGGGTTAGGGTTAGGGTTAGGGTTAGGGTTAGGGTTAGGGTTAGGGTTAGGGTTAGGGTTAGGGTTAGGGTTAGGGTTAGGGTTAGGGTTAGGGTTAGGGTTAGGGTTAGGGTTAGGGTTAGGGTTAGGGTTAGGGTTAGGGTTAGGGTTAGGGTTAGGGTTAGGGTTAGGGTTAGGGTTAGGGTTAGGGTTAGGGTTAGGGTTAGGGTTAGGGTTAGGGTTAGGGTTAGGGTTAGGGTTAGGGTTAGGGTTAGGGTTAGGGTTAGGGTTAGGGTTAGGGTTAGGGTTAGGGTTAGGGTTAGGGTTAGGGTTAGGGTTAGGGTTAGGGTTAGGGTTAGGGTTAGGGTTAGGGTTAGGGTTAGGGTTAGGGTTAGGGTTAGGGTTAGGGTTAGGGTTAGGGTTAGGGTTAGGGTTAGGGTTAGGGTTAGGGTTAGGGTTAGGGTTAGGGTTAGGGTTAGGGTTAGGGTTAGGGTTAGGGTTAGGGTTAGGGTTAGGGTTAGGGTTAGGGTTAGGGTTAGGGTTAGGGTTAGGGTTAGGGTTAGGGTTAGGGTTAGGGTTAGGGTTAGGGTTAGGGTTAGGGTTAGGGTTAGGGTTAGGGTTAGGGTTAGGGTTAGGGTTAGGGTTAGGGTTAGGGTTAGGGTTAGGGTTAGGGTTAGGGTTAGGGTTAGGGTTAGGGTTAGGGTTAGGGTTAGGGTTAGGGTTAGGGTTAGGGTTAGGGTTAGGGTTAGGGTTAGGGTTAGGGTTAGGGTTAGGGTTAGGGTTAGGGTTAGGGTTAGGGTTAGGGTTAGGGTTAGGGTTAGGGTTAGGGTTAGGGTTAGGGTTAGGGTTAGGGTTAGGGTTAGGGTTAGGGTTAGGGTTAGGGTTAGGGTTAGGGTTAGGGTTAGGGTTAGGGTTAGGGTTAGGGTTAGGGTTAGGGTTAGGGTTAGGGTTAGGGTTAGGGTTAGGGTTAGGGTTAGGGTTAGGGTTAGGGTTAGGGTTAGGGTTAGGGTTAGGGTTAGGGTTAGGGTTAGGGTTAGGGTTAGGGTTAGGGTTAGGGTTAGGGTTAGGGTTAGGGTTAGGGTTAGGGTTAGGGTTAGGGTTAGGGTTAGGGTTAGGGTTAGGGTTAGGGTTAGGGTTAGGGTTAGGGTTAGGGTTAGGGTTAGGGTTAGGGTTAGGGTTAGGGTTAGGGTTAGGGTTAGGGTTAGGGTTAGGGTTAGGGTTAGGGTTAGGGTTAGGGTTAGGGTTAGGGTTAGGGTTAGGGTTAGGGTTAGGGTTAGGGTTAGGGTTAGGGTTAGGGTTAGGGTTAGGGTTAGGGTTAGGGTTAGGGTTAGGGTTAGGGTTAGGGTTAGGGTTAGGGTTAGGGTTAGGGTTAGGGTTAGGGTTAGGGTTAGGGTTAGGGTTAGGGTTAGGGTTAGGGTTAGGGTTAGGGTTAGGGTTAGGGTTAGGGTTAGGGTTAGGGTTAGGGTTAGGGTTAGGGTTAGGGTTAGGGTTAGGGTTAGGGTTAGGGTTAGGGTTAGGGTTAGGGTTAGGGTTAGGGTTAGGGTTAGGGTTAGGGTTAGGGTTAGGGTTAGGGTTAGGGTTAGGGTTAGGGTTAGGGTTAGGGTTAGGGTTAGGGTTAGGGTTAGGGTTAGGGTTAGGGTTAGGGTTAGGGTTAGGGTTAGGGTTAGGGTTAGGGTTAGGGTTAGGGTTAGGGTTAGGGTTAGGGTTAGGGTTAGGGTTAGGGTTAGGGTTAGGGTTAGGGTTAGGGTTAGGGTTAGGGTTAGGGTTAGGGTTAGGGTTAGGGTTAGGGTTAGGGTTAGGGTTAGGGTTAGGGTTAGGGTTAGGGTTAGGGTTAGGGTTAGGGTTAGGGTTAGGGTTAGGGTTAGGGTTAGGGTTAGGGTTAGGGTTAGGGTTAGGGTTAGGGTTAGGGTTAGGGTTAGGGTTAGGGTTAGGGTTAGGGTTAGGGTTAGGGTTAGGGTTAGGGTTAGGGTTAGGGTTAGGGTTAGGGTTAGGGTTAGGGTTAGGGTTAGGGTTAGGGTTAGGGTTAGGGTTAGGGTTAGGGTTAGGGTTAGGGTTAGGGTTAGGGTTAGGGTTAGGGTTAGGGTTAGGGTTAGGGTTAGGGTTAGGGTTAGGGTTAGGGTTAGGGTTAGGGTTAGGGTTAGGGTTAGGGTTAGGGTTAGGGTTAGGGTTAGGGTTAGGGTTAGGGTTAGGGTTAGGGTTAGGGTTAGGGTTAGGGTTAGGGTTAGGGTTAGGGTTAGGGTTAGGGTTAGGGTTAGGGTTAGGGTTAGGGTTAGGGTTAGGGTTAGGGTTAGGGTTAGGGTTAGGGTTAGGGTTAGGGTTAGGGTTAGGGTTAGGGTTAGGGTTAGGGTTAGGGTTAGGGTTAGGGTTAGGGTTAGGGTTAGGGTTAGGGTTAGGGTTAGGGTTAGGGTTAGGGTTAGGGTTAGGGTTAGGGTTAGGGTTAGGGTTAGGGTTAGGGTTAGGGTTAGGGTTAGGGTTAGGGTTAGGGTTAGGGTTAGGGTTAGGGTTAGGGTTAGGGTTAGGGTTAGGGTTAGGGTTAGGGTTAGGGTTAGGGTTAGGGTTAGGGTTAGGGTTAGGGTTAGGGTTAGGGTTAGGGTTAGGGTTAGGGTTAGGGTTAGGGTTAGGGTTAGGGTTAGGGTTAGGGTTAGGGTTAGGGTTAGGGTTAGGGTTAGGGTTAGGGTTAGGGTTAGGGTTAGGGTTAGGGTTAGGGTTAGGGTTAGGGTTAGGGTTAGGGTTAGGGTTAGGGTTAGGGTTAGGGTTAGGGTTAGGGTTAGGGTTAGGGTTAGGGTTAGGGTTAGGGTTAGGGTTAGGGTTAGGGTTAGGGTTAGGGTTAGGGTTAGGGTTAGGGTTAGGGTTAGGGTTAGGGTTAGGGTTAGGGTTAGGGTTAGGGTTAGGGTTAGGGTTAGGGTTAGGGTTAGGGTTAGGGTTAGGGTTAGGGTTAGGGTTAGGGTTAGGGTTAGGGTTAGGGTTAGGGTTAGGGTTAGGGTTAGGGTTAGGGTTAGGGTTAGGGTTAGGGTTAGGGTTAGGGTTAGGGTTAGGGTTAGGGTTAGGGTTAGGGTTAGGGTTAGGGTTAGGGTTAGGGTTAGGGTTAGGGTTAGGGTTAGGGTTAGGGTTAGGGTTAGGGTTAGGGTTAGGGTTAGGGTTAGGGTTAGGGTTAGGGTTAGGGTTAGGGTTAGGGTTAGGGTTAGGGTTAGGGTTAGGGTTAGGGTTAGGGTTAGGGTTAGGGTTAGGGTTAGGGTTAGGGTTAGGGTTAGGGTTAGGGTTAGGGTTAGGGTTAGGGTTAGGGTTAGGGTTAGGGTTAGGGTTAGGGTTAGGGTTAGGGTTAGGGTTAGGGTTAGGGTTAGGGTTAGGGTTAGGGTTAGGGTTAGGGTTAGGGTTAGGGTTAGGGTTAGGGTTAGGGTTAGGGTTAGGGTTAGGGTTAGGGTTAGGGTTAGGGTTAGGGTTAGGGTTAGGGTTAGGGTTAGGGTTAGGGTTAGGGTTAGGGTTAGGGTTAGGGTTAGGGTTAGGGTTAGGGTTAGGGTTAGGGTTAGGGTTAGGGTTAGGGTTAGGGTTAGGGTTAGGGTTAGGGTTAGGGTTAGGGTTAGGGTTAGGGTTAGGGTTAGGGTTAGGGTTAGGGTTAGGGTTAGGGTTAGGGTTAGGGTTAGGGTTAGGGTTAGGGTTAGGGTTAGGGTTAGGGTTAGGGTTAGGGTTAGGGTTAGGGTTAGGGTTAGGGTTAGGGTTAGGGTTAGGGTTAGGGTTAGGGTTAGGGTTAGGGTTAGGGTTAGGGTTAGGGTTAGGGTTAGGGTTAGGGTTAGGGTTAGGGTTAGGGTTAGGGTTAGGGTTAGGGTTAGGGTTAGGGTTAGGGTTAGGGTTAGGGTTAGGGTTAGGGTTAGGGTTAGGGTTAGGGTTAGGGTTAGGGTTAGGGTTAGGGTTAGGGTTAGGGTTAGGGTTAGGGTTAGGGTTAGGGTTAGGGTTAGGGTTAGGGTTAGGGTTAGGGTTAGGGTTAGGGTTAGGGTTAGGGTTAGGGTTAGGGTTAGGGTTAGGGTTAGGGTTAGGGTTAGGGTTAGGGTTAGGGTTAGGGTTAGGGTTAGGGTTAGGGTTAGGGTTAGGGTTAGGGTTAGGGTTAGGGTTAGGGTTAGGGTTAGGGTTAGGGTTAGGGTTAGGGTTAGGGTTAGGGTTAGGGTTAGGGTTAGGGTTAGGGTTAGGGTTAGGGTTAGGGTTAGGGTTAGGGTTAGGGTTAGGGTTAGGGTTAGGGTTAGGGTTAGGGTTAGGGTTAGGGTTAGGGTTAGGGTTAGGGTTAGGGTTAGGGTTAGGGTTAGGGTTAGGGTTAGGGTTAGGGTTAGGGTTAGGGTTAGGGTTAGGGTTAGGGTTAGGGTTAGGGTTAGGGTTAGGGTTAGGGTTAGGGTTAGGGTTAGGGTTAGGGTTAGGGTTAGGGTTAGGGTTAGGGTTAGGGTTAGGGTTAGGGTTAGGGTTAGGGTTAGGGTTAGGGTTAGGGTTAGGGTTAGGGTTAGGGTTAGGGTTAGGGTTAGGGTTAGGGTTAGGGTTAGGGTTAGGGTTAGGGTTAGGGTTAGGGTTAGGGTTAGGGTTAGGGTTAGGGTTAGGGTTAGGGTTAGGGTTAGGGTTAGGGTTAGGGTTAGGGTTAGGGTTAGGGTTAGGGTTAGGGTTAGGGTTAGGGTTAGGGTTAGGGTTAGGGTTAGGGTTAGGGTTAGGGTTAGGGTTAGGGTTAGGGTTAGGGTTAGGGTTAGGGTTAGGGTTAGGGTTAGGGTTAGGGTTAGGGTTAGGGTTAGGGTTAGGGTTAGGGTTAGGGTTAGGGTTAGGGTTAGGGTTAGGGTTAGGGTTAGGGTTAGGGTTAGGGTTAGGGTTAGGGTTAGGGTTAGGGTTAGGGTTAGGGTTAGGGTTAGGGTTAGGGTTAGGGTTAGGGTTAGGGTTAGGGTTAGGGTTAGGGTTAGGGTTAGGGTTAGGGTTAGGGTTAGGGTTAGGGTTAGGGTTAGGGTTAGGGTTAGGGTTAGGGTTAGGGTTAGGGTTAGGGTTAGGGTTAGGGTTAGGGTTAGGGTTAGGGTTAGGGTTAGGGTTAGGGTTAGGGTTAGGGTTAGGGTTAGGGTTAGGGTTAGGGTTAGGGTTAGGGTTAGGGTTAGGGTTAGGGTTAGGGTTAGGGTTAGGGTTAGGGTTAGGGTTAGGGTTAGGGTTAGGGTTAGGGTTAGGGTTAGGGTTAGGGTTAGGGTTAGGGTTAGGGTTAGGGTTAGGGTTAGGGTTAGGGTTAGGGTTAGGGTTAGGGTTAGGGTTAGGGTTAGGGTTAGGGTTAGGGTTAGGGTTAGGGTTAGGGTTAGGGTTAGGGTTAGGGTTAGGGTTAGGGTTAGGGTTAGGGTTAGGGTTAGGGTTAGGGTTAGGGTTAGGGTTAGGGTTAGGGTTAGGGTTAGGGTTAGGGTTAGGGTTAGGGTTAGGGTTAGGGTTAGGGTTAGGGTTAGGGTTAGGGTTAGGGTTAGGGTTAGGGTTAGGGTTAGGGTTAGGGTTAGGGTTAGGGTTAGGGTTAGGGTTAGGGTTAGGGTTAGGGTTAGGGTTAGGGTTAGGGTTAGGGTTAGGGTTAGGGTTAGGGTTAGGGTTAGGGTTAGGGTTAGGGTTAGGGTTAGGGTTAGGGTTAGGGTTAGGGTTAGGGTTAGGGTTAGGGTTAGGGTTAGGGTTAGGGTTAGGGTTAGGGTTAGGGTTAGGGTTAGGGTTAGGGTTAGGGTTAGGGTTAGGGTTAGGGTTAGGGTTAGGGTTAGGGTTAGGGTTAGGGTTAGGGTTAGGGTTAGGGTTAGGGTTAGGGTTAGGGTTAGGGTTAGGGTTAGGGTTAGGGTTAGGGTTAGGGTTAGGGTTAGGGTTAGGGTTAGGGTTAGGGTTAGGGTTAGGGTTAGGGTTAGGGTTAGGGTTAGGGTTAGGGTTAGGGTTAGGGTTAGGGTTAGGGTTAGGGTTAGGGTTAGGGTTAGGGTTAGGGTTAGGGTTAGGGTTAGGGTTAGGGTTAGGGTTAGGGTTAGGGTTAGGGTTAGGGTTAGGGTTAGGGTTAGGGTTAGGGTTAGGGTTAGGGTTAGGGTTAGGGTTAGGGTTAGGGTTAGGGTTAGGGTTAGGGTTAGGGTTAGGGTTAGGGTTAGGGTTAGGGTTAGGGTTAGGGTTAGGGTTAGGGTTAGGGTTAGGGTTAGGGTTAGGGTTAGGGTTAGGGTTAGGGTTAGGGTTAGGGTTAGGGTTAGGGTTAGGGTTAGGGTTAGGGTTAGGGTTAGGGTTAGGGTTAGGGTTAGGGTTAGGGTTAGGGTTAGGGTTAGGGTTAGGGTTAGGGTTAGGGTTAGGGTTAGGGTTAGGGTTAGGGTTAGGGTTAGGGTTAGGGTTAGGGTTAGGGTTAGGGTTAGGGTTAGGGTTAGGGTTAGGGTTAGGGTTAGGGTTAGGGTTAGGGTTAGGGTTAGGGTTAGGGTTAGGGTTAGGGTTAGGGTTAGGGTTAGGGTTAGGGTTAGGGTTAGGGTTAGGGTTAGGGTTAGGGTTAGGGTTAGGGTTAGGGTTAGGGTTAGGGTTAGGGTTAGGGTTAGGGTTAGGGTTAGGGTTAGGGTTAGGGTTAGGGTTAGGGTTAGGGTTAGGGTTAGGGTTAGGGTTAGGGTTAGGGTTAGGGTTAGGGTTAGGGTTAGGGTTAGGGTTAGGGTTAGGGTTAGGGTTAGGGTTAGGGTTAGGGTTAGGGTTAGGGTTAGGGTTAGGGTTAGGGTTAGGGTTAGGGTTAGGGTTAGGGTTAGGGTTAGGGTTAGGGTTAGGGTTAGGGTTAGGGTTAGGGTTAGGGTTAGGGTTAGGGTTAGGGTTAGGGTCAGGGTCAGGGTCAGGGTCAGGGTTAGGGTTAGGGTTAGGGTTAGGGTTAGGGTTAGGGTTAGGGTTAGGGTTAGGGTTAGGGTTAGGGTTAGGGTTAGGGTTAGGGTTAGGGTTAGGGTTAGGGTTAGGGTTAGGGTTAGGGTTAGGGTTAGGGTTAGGGTTAGGGTTAGGGTTAGGGTTAGGGTTAGGGTTAGGGTTAGGGTTAGGGTTAGGGTTAGGGTTAGGGTTAGGGTTAGGGTTAGGGTTAGGGTTAGGGTTAGGGTTAGGGTTAGGGTTAGGGTTAGGGTTAGGGTTAGGGTTAGGGTTAGGGTTAGGGTTAGGGTTAGGGTTAGGGTTAGGGTTAGGGTTAGGGTTAGGGTTAGGGTTAGGGTTAGGGTTAGGGTTAGGGTTAGGGTTAGGGTTAGGGTTAGGGTTAGGGTTAGGGTTAGGGTTAGGGTTAGGGTTAGGGTTAGGGTTAGGGTTAGGGTTAGGGTTAGGGTTAGGGTTAGGGTTAGGGTTAGGGTTAGGGTTAGGGTTAGGGTTAGGGTTAGGGTTAGGGTTAGGGTTAGGGTTAGGGTTAGGGTTAGGGTTAGGGTTAGGGTTAGGGTTAGGGTTAGGGTTAGGGTTAGGGTTAGGGTTAGGGTTAGGGTTAGGGTTAGGGTTAGGGTTAGGGTTAGGGTTAGGGTTAGGGTTAGGGTTAGGGTTAGGGTTAGGGTTAGGGTTAGGGTTAGGGTTAGGGTTAGGGTTAGGGTTAGGGTTAGGGTTAGGGTTAGGGTTAGGGTTAGGGTTAGGGTTAGGGTTAGGGTTAGGGTTAGGGTTAGGGTTAGGGTTAGGGTTAGGGTTAGGGTTAGGGTTAGGGTTAGGGTTAGGGTTAGGGTTAGGGTTAGGGTTAGGGTTAGGGTTAGGGTTAGGGTTAGGGTTAGGGTTAGGGTTAGGGTTAGGGTTAGGGTTAGGGTTAGGGTTAGGGTTAGGGTTAGGGTTAGGGTTAGGGTTAGGGTTAGGGTTAGGGTTAGGGTTAGGGTTAGGGTTAGGGTTAGGGTTAGGGTTAGGGTTAGGGTTAGGGTTAGGGTTAGGGTTAGGGTTAGGGTTAGGGTTAGGGTTAGGGTTAGGGTTAGGGTTAGGGTTAGGGTTAGGGTTAGGGTTAGGGTTAGGGTTAGGGTTAGGGTTAGGGTTAGGGTTAGGGTTAGGGTTAGGGTTAGGGTTAGGGTTAGGGTTAGGGTTAGGGTTAGGGTTAGGGTTAGGGTTAGGGTTAGGGTTAGGGTTAGGGTTAGGGTTAGGGTTAGGGTTAGGGTTAGGGTTAGGGTTAGGGTTAGGGTTAGGGTTAGGGTTAGGGTTAGGGTTAGGGTTAGGGTTAGGGTTAGGGTTAGGGTTAGGGTTAGGGTTAGGGTTAGGGTTAGGGTTAGGGTTAGGGTTAGGGTTAGGGTTAGGGTTAGGGTTAGGGTTAGGGTTAGGGTTAGGGTTAGGGTTAGGGTTAGGGTTAGGGTTAGGGTTAGGGTTAGGGTTAGGGTTAGGGTTAGGGTTAGGGTTAGGGTTAGGGTTAGGGTTAGGGTTAGGGTTAGGGTTAGGGTTAGGGTTAGGGTTAGGGTTAGGGTTAGGGTTAGGGTTAGGGTTAGGGTTAGGGTTAGGGTTAGGGTTAGGGTTAGGGTTAGGGTTAGGGTTAGGGTTAGGGTTAGGGTTAGGGTTAGGGTTAGGGTTAGGGTTAGGGTTAGGGTTAGGGTTAGGGTTAGGGTTAGGGTTAGGGTTAGGGTTAGGGTTAGGGTTAGGGTTAGGGTTAGGGTTAGGGTTAGGGTTAGGGTTAGGGTTAGGGTTAGGGTTAGGGTTAGGGTTAGGGTTAGGGTTAGGGTTAGGGTTAGGGTTAGGGTTAGGGTTAGGGTTAGGGTTAGGGTTAGGGTTAGGGTTAGGGTTAGGGTTAGGGTTAGGGTTAGGGTTAGGGTTAGGGTTAGGGTTAGGGTTAGGGTTAGGGTTAGGGTTAGGGTTAGGGTTAGGGTTAGGGTTAGGGTTAGGGTTAGGGTTAGGGTTAGGGTTAGGGTTAGGGTTAGGGTTAGGGTTAGGGTTAGGGTTAGGGTTAGGGTTAGGGTTAGGGTTAGGGTTAGGGTTAGGGTTAGGGTTAGGGTTAGGGTTAGGGTTAGGGTTAGGGTTAGGGTTAGGGTTAGGGTTAGGGTTAGGGTTAGGGTTAGGGTTAGGGTTAGGGTTAGGGTTAGGGTTAGGGTTAGGGTTAGGGTTAGGGTTAGGGTTAGGGTTAGGGTTAGGGTTAGGGTTAGGGTTAGGGTTAGGGTTAGGGTTAGGGTTAGGGTTAGGGTTAGGGTTAGGGTTAGGGTTAGGGTTAGGGTTAGGGTTAGGGTTAGGGTTAGGGTTAGGGTTAGGGTTAGGGTTAGGGTTAGGGTTAGGGTTAGGGTTAGGGTTAGGGTTAGGGTTAGGGTTAGGGTTAGGGTTAGGGTTAGGGTTAGGGTTAGGGTTAGGGTTAGGGTTAGGGTTAGGGTTAGGGTTAGGGTTAGGGTTAGGGTTAGGGTTAGGGTTAGGGTTAGGGTTAGGGTTAGGGTTAGGGTTAGGGTTAGGGTTAGGGTTAGGGTTAGGGTTAGGGTTAGGGTTAGGGTTAGGGTTAGGGTTAGGGTTAGGGTTAGGGTTAGGGTTAGGGTTAGGGTTAGGGTTAGGGTTAGGGTTAGGGTTAGGGTTAGGGTTAGGGTTAGGGTTAGGGTTAGGGTTAGGGTTAGGGTTAGGGTTAGGGTTAGGGTTAGGGTTAGGGTTAGGGTTAGGGTTAGGGTTAGGGTTAGGGTTAGGGTTAGGGTTAGGGTTAGGGTTAGGGTTAGGGTTAGGGTTAGGGTTAGGGTTAGGGTTAGGGTTAGGGTTAGGGTTAGGGTTAGGGTTAGGGTTAGGGTTAGGGTTAGGGTTAGGGTTAGGGTTAGGGTTAGGGTTAGGGTTAGGGTTAGGGTTAGGGTTAGGGTTAGGGTTAGGGTTAGGGTTAGGGTTAGGGTTAGGGTTAGGGTTAGGGTTAGGGTTAGGGTTAGGGTTAGGGTTAGGGTTAGGGTTAGGGTTAGGGTTAGGGTTAGGGTTAGGGTTAGGGTTAGGGTTAGGGTTAGGGTTAGGGTTAGGGTTAGGGTTAGGGTTAGGGTTAGGGTTAGGGTTAGGGTTAGGGTTAGGGTTAGGGTTAGGGTTAGGGTTAGGGTTAGGGTTAGGGTTAGGGTTAGGGTTAGGGTTAGGGTTAGGGTTAGGGTTAGGGTTAGGGTTAGGGTTAGGGTTAGGGTTAGGGTTAGGGTTAGGGTTAGGGTTAGGGTTAGGGTTAGGGTTAGGGTTAGGGTTAGGGTTAGGGTTAGGGTTAGGGTTAGGGTTAGGGTTAGGGTTAGGGTTAGGGTTAGGGTTAGGGTTAGGGTTAGGGTTAGGGTTAGGGTTAGGGTTAGGGTTAGGGTTAGGGTTAGGGTTAGGGTTAGGGTTAGGGTTAGGGTTAGGGTTAGGGTTAGGGTTAGGGTTAGGGTTAGGGTTAGGGTTAGGGTTAGGGTTAGGGTTAGGGTTAGGGTTAGGGTTAGGGTTAGGGTTAGGGTTAGGGTTAGGGTTAGGGTTAGGGTTAGGGTTAGGGTTAGGGTTAGGGTTAGGGTTAGGGTTAGGGTTAGGGTTAGGGTTAGGGTTAGGGTTAGGGTTAGGGTTAGGGTTAGGGTTAGGGTTAGGGTTAGGGTTAGGGTTAGGGTTAGGGTTAGGGTTAGGGTTAGGGTTAGGGTTAGGGTTAGGGTTAGGGTTAGGGTTAGGGTTAGGGTTAGGGTTAGGGTTAGGGTTAGGGTTAGGGTTAGGGTTAGGGTTAGGGTTAGGGTTAGGGTTAGGGTTAGGGTTAGGGTTAGGGTTAGGGTTAGGGTTAGGGTTAGGGTTAGGGTTAGGGTTAGGGTTAGGGTTAGGGTTAGGGTTAGGGTTAGGGTTAGGGTTAGGGTTAGGGTTAGGGTTAGGGTTAGGGTTAGGGTTAGGGTTAGGGTTAGGGTTAGGGTTAGGGTTAGGGTTAGGGTTAGGGTTAGGGTTAGGGTTAGGGTTAGGGTTAGGGTTAGGGTTAGGGTTAGGGTTAGGGTTAGGGTTAGGGTTAGGGTTAGGGTTAGGGTTAGGGTTAGGGTTAGGGTTAGGGTTAGGGTTAGGGTTAGGGTTAGGGTTAGGGTTAGGGTTAGGGTTAGGGTTAGGGTTAGGGTTAGGGTTAGGGTTAGGGTTAGGGTTAGGGTTAGGGTTAGGGTTAGGGTTAGGGTTAGGGTTAGGGTTAGGGTTAGGGTTAGGGTTAGGGTTAGGGTTAGGGTTAGGGTTAGGGTTAGGGTTAGGGTTAGGGTTAGGGTTAGGGTTAGGGTTAGGGTTAGGGTTAGGGTTAGGGTTAGGGTTAGGGTTAGGGTTAGGGTTAGGGTTAGGGTTAGGGTTAGGGTTAGGGTTAGGGTTAGGGTTAGGGTTAGGGTTAGGGTTAGGGTTAGGGTTAGGGTTAGGGTTAGGGTTAGGGTTAGGGTTAGGGTTAGGGTTAGGGTTAGGGTTAGGGTTAGGGTTAGGGTTAGGGTTAGGGTTAGGGTTAGGGTTAGGGTTAGGGTTAGGGTTAGGGTTAGGGTTAGGGTTAGGGTTAGGGTTAGGGTTAGGGTTAGGGTTAGGGTTAGGGTTAGGGTTAGGGTTAGGGTTAGGGTTAGGGTTAGGGTTAGGGTTAGGGTTAGGGTTAGGGTTAGGGTTAGGGTTAGGGTTAGGGTTAGGGTTAGGGTTAGGGTTAGGGTTAGGGTTAGGGTTAGGGTTAGGGTTAGGGTTAGGGTTAGGGTTAGGGTTAGGGTTAGGGTTAGGGTTAGGGTTAGGGTTAGGGTTAGGGTTAGGGTTAGGGTTAGGGTTAGGGTTAGGGTTAGGGTTAGGGTTAGGGTTAGGGTTAGGGTTAGGGTTAGGGTTAGGGTTAGGGTTAGGGTTAGGGTTAGGGTTAGGGTTAGGGTTAGGGTTAGGGTTAGGGTTAGGGTTAGGGTTAGGGTTAGGGTTAGGGTTAGGGTTAGGGTTAGGGTTAGGGTTAGGGTTAGGGTTAGGGTTAGGGTTAGGGTTAGGGTTAGGGTTAGGGTTAGGGTTAGGGTTAGGGTTAGGGTTAGGGTTAGGGTTAGGGTTAGGGTTAGGGTTAGGGTTAGGGTTAGGGTTAGGGTTAGGGTTAGGGTTAGGGTTAGGGTTAGGGTTAGGGTTAGGGTTAGGGTTAGGGTTAGGGTTAGGGTTAGGGTTAGGGTTAGGGTTAGGGTTAGGGTTAGGGTTAGGGTTAGGGTTAGGGTTAGGGTTAGGGTTAGGGTTAGGGTTAGGGTTAGGGTTAGGGTTAGGGTTAGGGTTAGGGTTAGGGTTAGGGTTAGGGTTAGGGTTAGGGTTAGGGTTAGGGTTAGGGTTAGGGTTAGGGTTAGGGTTAGGGTTAGGGTTAGGGTTAGGGTTAGGGTTAGGGTTAGGGTTAGGGTTAGGGTTAGGGTTAGGGTTAGGGTTAGGGTTAGGGTTAGGGTTAGGGTTAGGGTTAGGGTTAGGGTTAGGGTTAGGGTTAGGGTTAGGGTTAGGGTTAGGGTTAGGGTTAGGGTTAGGGTTAGGGTTAGGGTTAGGGTTAGGGTTAGGGTTAGGGTTAGGGTTAGGGTTAGGGTTAGGGTTAGGGTTAGGGTTAGGGTTAGGGTTAGGGTTAGGGTTAGGGTTAGGGTTAGGGTTAGGGTTAGGGTTAGGGTTAGGGTTAGGGTTAGGGTTAGGGTTAGGGTTAGGGTTAGGGTTAGGGTTAGGGTTAGGGTTAGGGTTAGGGTTAGGGTTAGGGTTAGGGTTAGGGTTAGGGTTAGGGTTAGGGTTAGGGTTAGGGTTAGGGTTAGGGTTAGGGTTAGGGTTAGGGTTAGGGTTAGGGTTAGGGTTAGGGTTAGGGTTAGGGTTAGGGTTAGGGTTAGGGTTAGGGTTAGGGTTAGGGTTAGGGTTAGGGTTAGGGTTAGGGTTAGGGTTAGGGTTAGGGTTAGGGTTAGGGTTAGGGTTAGGGTTAGGGTTAGGGTTAGGGTTAGGGTTAGGGTTAGGGTTAGGGTTAGGGTTAGGGTTAGGGTTAGGGTTAGGGTTAGGGTTAGGGTTAGGGTTAGGGTTAGGGTTAGGGTTAGGGTTAGGGTTAGGGTTAGGGTTAGGGTTAGGGTTAGGGTTAGGGTTAGGGTTAGGGTTAGGGTTAGGGTTAGGGTTAGGGTTAGGGTTAGGGTTAGGGTTAGGGTTAGGGTTAGGGTTAGGGTTAGGGTTAGGGTTAGGGTTAGGGTTAGGGTTAGGGTTAGGGTTAGGGTTAGGGTTAGGGTTAGGGTTAGGGTTAGGGTTAGGGTTAGGGTTAGGGTTAGGGTTAGGGTTAGGGTTAGGGTTAGGGTTAGGGTTAGGGTTAGGGTTAGGGTTAGGGTTAGGGTTAGGGTTAGGGTTAGGGTTAGGGTTAGGGTTAGGGTTAGGGTTAGGGTTAGGGTTAGGGTTAGGGTTAGGGTTAGGGTTAGGGTTAGGGTTAGGGTTAGGGTTAGGGTTAGGGTTAGGGTTAGGGTTAGGGTTAGGGTTAGGGTTAGGGTTAGGGTTAGGGTTAGGGTTAGGGTTAGGGTTAGGGTTAGGGTTAGGGTTAGGGTTAGGGTTAGGGTTAGGGTTAGGGTTAGGGTTAGGGTTAGGGTTAGGGTTAGGGTTAGGGTTAGGGTTAGGGTTAGGGTTAGGGTTAGGGTTAGGGTTAGGGTTAGGGTTAGGGTTAGGGTTAGGGTTAGGGTTAGGGTTAGGGTTAGGGTTAGGGTTAGGGTTAGGGTTAGGGTTAGGGTTAGGGTTAGGGTTAGGGTTAGGGTTAGGGTTAGGGTTAGGGTTAGGGTTAGGGTTAGGGTTAGGGTTAGGGTTAGGGTTAGGGTTAGGGTTAGGGTTAGGGTTAGGGTTAGGGTTAGGGTTAGGGTTAGGGTTAGGGTTAGGGTTAGGGTTAGGGTTAGGGTTAGGGTTAGGGTTAGGGTTAGGGTTAGGGTTAGGGTTAGGGTTAGGGTTAGGGTTAGGGTTAGGGTTAGGGTTAGGGTTAGGGTTAGGGTTAGGGTTAGGGTTAGGGTTAGGGTTAGGGTTAGGGTTAGGGTTAGGGTTAGGGTTAGGGTTAGGGTTAGGGTTAGGGTTAGGGTTAGGGTTAGGGTTAGGGTTAGGGTTAGGGTTAGGGTTAGGGTTAGGGTTAGGGTTAGGGTTAGGGTTAGGGTTAGGGTTAGGGTTAGGGTTAGGGTTAGGGTTAGGGTTAGGGTTAGGGTTAGGGTTAGGGTTAGGGTTAGGGTTAGGGTTAGGGTTAGGGTTAGGGTTAGGGTTAGGGTTAGGGTTAGGGTTAGGGTTAGGGTTAGGGTTAGGGTTAGGGTTAGGGTTAGGGTTAGGGTTAGGGTTAGGGTTAGGGTTAGGGTTAGGGTTAGGGTTAGGGTTAGGGTTAGGGTTAGGGTTAGGGTTAGGGTTAGGGTTAGGGTTAGGGTTAGGGTTAGGGTTAGGGTTAGGGTTAGGGTTAGGGTTAGGGTTAGGGTTAGGGTTAGGGTTAGGGTTAGGGTTAGGGTTAGGGTTAGGGTTAGGGTTAGGGTTAGGGTTAGGGTTAGGGTTAGGGTTAGGGTTAGGGTTAGGGTTAGGGTTAGGGTTAGGGTTAGGGTTAGGGTTAGGGTTAGGGTTAGGGTTAGGGTTAGGGTTAGGGTTAGGGTTAGGGTTAGGGTTAGGGTTAGGGTTAGGGTTAGGGTTAGGGTTAGGGTTAGGGTTAGGGTTAGGGTTAGGGTTAGGGTTAGGGTTAGGGTTAGGGTTAGGGTTAGGGTTAGGGTTAGGGTTAGGGTTAGGGTTAGGGTTAGGGTTAGGGTTAGGGTTAGGGTTAGGGTTAGGGTTAGGGTTAGGGTTAGGGTTAGGGTTAGGGTTAGGGTTAGGGTTAGGGTTAGGGTTAGGGTTAGGGTTAGGGTTAGGGTTAGGGTTAGGGTTAGGGTTAGGGTTAGGGTTAGGGTTAGGGTTAGGGTTAGGGTTAGGGTTAGGGTTAGGGTTAGGGTTAGGGTTAGGGTTAGGGTTAGGGTTAGGGTTAGGGTTAGGGTTAGGGTTAGGGTTAGGGTTAGGGTTAGGGTTAGGGTTAGGGTTAGGGTTAGGGTTAGGGTTAGGGTTAGGGTTAGGGTTAGGGTTAGGGTTAGGGTTAGGGTTAGGGTTAGGGTTAGGGTTAGGGTTAGGGTTAGGGTTAGGGTTAGGGTTAGGGTTAGGGTTAGGGTTAGGGTTAGGGTTAGGGTTAGGGTTAGGGTTAGGGTTAGGGTTAGGGTTAGGGTTAGGGTTAGGGTTAGGGTTAGGGTTAGGGTTAGGGTTAGGGTTAGGGTTAGGGTTAGGGTTAGGGTTAGGGTTAGGGTTAGGGTTAGGGTTAGGGTTAGGGTTAGGGTTAGGGTTAGGGTTAGGGTTAGGGTTAGGGTTAGGGTTAGGGTTAGGGTTAGGGTTAGGGTTAGGGTTAGGGTTAGGGTTAGGGTTAGGGTTAGGGTTAGGGTTAGGGTTAGGGTTAGGGTTAGGGTTAGGGTTAGGGTTAGGGTTAGGGTTAGGGTTAGGGTTAGGGTTAGGGTTAGGGTTAGGGTTAGGGTTAGGGTTAGGGTTAGGGTTAGGGTTAGGGTTAGGGTTAGGGTTAGGGTTAGGGTTAGGGTTAGGGTTAGGGTTAGGGTTAGGGTTAGGGTTAGGGTTAGGGTTAGGGTTAGGGTTAGGGTTAGGGTTAGGGTTAGGGTTAGGGTTAGGGTTAGGGTTAGGGTTAGGGTTAGGGTTAGGGTTAGGGTTAGGGTTAGGGTTAGGGTTAGGGTTAGGGTTAGGGTTAGGGTTAGGGTTAGGGTTAGGGTTAGGGTTAGGGTTAGGGTTAGGGTTAGGGTTAGGGTTAGGGTTAGGGTTAGGGTTAGGGTTAGGGTTAGGGTTAGGGTTAGGGTTAGGGTTAGGGTTAGGGTTAGGGTTAGGGTTAGGGTTAGGGTTAGGGTTAGGGTTAGGGTTAGGGTTAGGGTTAGGGTTAGGGTTAGGGTTAGGGTTAGGGTTAGGGTTAGGGTTAGGGTTAGGGTTAGGGTTAGGGTTAGGGTTAGGGTTAGGGTTAGGGTTAGGGTTAGGGTTAGGGTTAGGGTTAGGGTTAGGGTTAGGGTTAGGGTTAGGGTTAGGGTTAGGGTTAGGGTTAGGGTTAGGGTTAGGGTTAGGGTTAGGGTTAGGGTTAGGGTTAGGGTTAGGGTTAGGGTTAGGGTTAGGGTTAGGGTTAGGGTTAGGGTTAGGGTTAGGGTTAGGGTTAGGGTTAGGGTTAGGGTTAGGGTTAGGGTTAGGGTTAGGGTTAGGGTTAGGGTTAGGGTTAGGGTTAGGGTTAGGGTTAGGGTTAGGGTTAGGGTTAGGGTTAGGGTTAGGGTTAGGGTTAGGGTTAGGGTTAGGGTTAGGGTTAGGGTTAGGGTTAGGGTTAGGGTTAGGGTTAGGGTTAGGGTTAGGGTTAGGGTTAGGGTTAGGGTTAGGGTTAGGGTTAGGGTTAGGGTTAGGGTTAGGGTTAGGGTTAGGGTTAGGGTTAGGGTTAGGGTTAGGGTTAGGGTTAGGGTTAGGGTTAGGGTTAGGGTTAGGGTTAGGGTTAGGGTTAGGGTTAGGGTTAGGGTTAGGGTTAGGGTTAGGGTTAGGGTTAGGGTTAGGGTTAGGGTTAGGGTTAGGGTTAGGGTTAGGGTTAGGGTTAGGGTTAGGGTTAGGGTTAGGGTTAGGGTTAGGGTTAGGGTTAGGGTTAGGGTTAGGGTTAGGGTTAGGGTTAGGGTTAGGGTTAGGGTTAGGGTTAGGGTTAGGGTTAGGGTTAGGGTTAGGGTTAGGGTTAGGGTTAGGGTTAGGGTTAGGGTTAGGGTTAGGGTTAGGGTTAGGGTTAGGGTTAGGGTTAGGGTTAGGGTTAGGGTTAGGGTTAGGGTTAGGGTTAGGGTTAGGGTTAGGGTTAGGGTTAGGGTTAGGGTTAGGGTTAGGGTTAGGGTTAGGGTTAGGGTTAGGGTTAGGGTTAGGGTTAGGGTTAGGGTTAGGGTTAGGGTTAGGGTTAGGGTTAGGGTTAGGGTTAGGGTTAGGGTTAGGGTTAGGGTTAGGGTTAGGGTTAGGGTTAGGGTTAGGGTTAGGGTTAGGGTTAGGGTTAGGGTTAGGGTTAGGGTTAGGGTTAGGGTTAGGGTTAGGGTTAGGGTTAGGGTTAGGGTTAGGGTTAGGGTTAGGGTTAGGGTTAGGGTTAGGGTTAGGGTTAGGGTTAGGGTTAGGGTTAGGGTTAGGGTTAGGGTTAGGGTTAGGGTTAGGGTTAGGGTTAGGGTTAGGGTTAGGGTTAGGGTTAGGGTTAGGGTTAGGGTTAGGGTTAGGGTTAGGGTTAGGGTTAGGGTTAGGGTTAGGGTTAGGGTTAGGGTTAGGGTTAGGGTTAGGGTTAGGGTTAGGGTTAGGGTTAGGGTTAGGGTTAGGGTTAGGGTTAGGGTTAGGGTTAGGGTTAGGGTTAGGGTTAGGGTTAGGGTTAGGGTTAGGGTTAGGGTTAGGGTTAGGGTTAGGGTTAGGGTTAGGGTTAGGGTTAGGGTTAGGGTTAGGGTTAGGGTTAGGGTTAGGGTTAGGGTTAGGGTTAGGGTTAGGGTTAGGGTTAGGGTTAGGGTTAGGGTTAGGGTTAGGGTTAGGGTTAGGGTTAGGGTTAGGGTTAGGGTTAGGGTTAGGGTTAGGGTTAGGGTTAGGGTTAGGGTTAGGGTTAGGGTTAGGGTTAGGGTTAGGGTTAGGGTTAGGGTTAGGGTTAGGGTTAGGGTTAGGGTTAGGGTTAGGGTTAGGGTTAGGGTTAGGGTTAGGGTTAGGGTTAGGGTTAGGGTTAGGGTTAGGGTTAGGGTTAGGGTTAGGGTTAGGGTTAGGGTTAGGGTTAGGGTTAGGGTTAGGGTTAGGGTTAGGGTTAGGGTTAGGGTTAGGGTTAGGGTTAGGGTTAGGGTTAGGGTTAGGGTTAGGGTTAGGGTTAGGGTTAGGGTTAGGGTTAGGGTTAGGGTTAGGGTTAGGGTTAGGGTTAGGGTTAGGGTTAGGGTTAGGGTTAGGGTTAGGGTTAGGGTTAGGGTTAGGGTTAGGGTTAGGGTTAGGGTTAGGGTTAGGGTTAGGGTTAGGGTTAGGGTTAGGGTTAGGGTTAGGGTTAGGGTTAGGGTTAGGGTTAGGGTTAGGGTTAGGGTTAGGGTTAGGGTTAGGGTTAGGGTTAGGGTTAGGGTTAGGGTTAGGGTTAGGGTTAGGGTTAGGGTTAGGGTTAGGGTTAGGGTTAGGGTTAGGGTTAGGGTTAGGGTTAGGGTTAGGGTTAGGGTTAGGGTTAGGGTTAGGGTTAGGGTTAGGGTTAGGGTTAGGGTTAGGGTTAGGGTTAGGGTTAGGGTTAGGGTTAGGGTTAGGGTTAGGGTTAGGGTTAGGGTTAGGGTTAGGGTTAGGGTTAGGGTTAGGGTTAGGGTTAGGGTTAGGGTTAGGGTTAGGGTTAGGGTTAGGGTTAGGGTTAGGGTTAGGGTTAGGGTTAGGGTTAGGGTTAGGGTTAGGGTTAGGGTTAGGGTTAGGGTTAGGGTTAGGGTTAGGGTTAGGGTTAGGGTTAGGGTTAGGGTTAGGGTTAGGGTTAGGGTTAGGGTTAGGGTTAGGGTTAGGGTTAGGGTTAGGGTTAGGGTTAGGGTTAGGGTTAGGGTTAGGGTTAGGGTTAGGGTTAGGGTTAGGGTTAGGGTTAGGGTTAGGGTTAGGGTTAGGGTTAGGGTTAGGGTTAGGGTTAGGGTTAGGGTTAGGGTTAGGGTTAGGGTTAGGGTTAGGGTTAGGGTTAGGGTTAGGGTTAGGGTTAGGGTTAGGGTTAGGGTTAGGGTTAGGGTTAGGGTTAGGGTTAGGGTTAGGGTTAGGGTTAGGGTTAGGGTTAGGGTTAGGGTTAGGGTTAGGGTTAGGGTTAGGGTTAGGGTTAGGGTTAGGGTTAGGGTTAGGGTTAGGGTTAGGGTTAGGGTTAGGGTTAGGGTTAGGGTTAGGGTTAGGGTTAGGGTTAGGGTTAGGGTTAGGGTTAGGGTTAGGGTTAGGGTTAGGGTTAGGGTTAGGGTTAGGGTTAGGGTTAGGGTTAGGGTTAGGGTTAGGGTTAGGGTTAGGGTTAGGGTTAGGGTTAGGGTTAGGGTTAGGGTTAGGGTTAGGGTTAGGGTTAGGGTTAGGGTTAGGGTTAGGGTTAGGGTTAGGGTTAGGGTTAGGGTTAGGGTTAGGGTTAGGGTTAGGGTTAGGGTTAGGGTTAGGGTTAGGGTTAGGGTTAGGGTTAGGGTTAGGGTTAGGGTTAGGGTTAGGGTTAGGGTTAGGGTTAGGGTTAGGGTTAGGGTTAGGGTTAGGGTTAGGGTTAGGGTTAGGGTTAGGGTTAGGGTTAGGGTTAGGGTTAGGGTTAGGGTTAGGGTTAGGGTTAGGGTTAGGGTTAGGGTTAGGGTTAGGGTTAGGGTTAGGGTTAGGGTTAGGGTTAGGGTTAGGGTTAGGGTTAGGGTTAGGGTTAGGGTTAGGGTTAGGGTTAGGGTTAGGGTTAGGGTTAGGGTTAGGGTTAGGGTTAGGGTTAGGGTTAGGGTTAGGGTTAGGGTTAGGGTTAGGGTTAGGGTTAGGGTTAGGGTTAGGGTTAGGGTTAGGGTTAGGGTTAGGGTTAGGGTTAGGGTTAGGGTTAGGGTTAGGGTTAGGGTTAGGGTTAGGGTTAGGGTTAGGGTTAGGGTTAGGGTTAGGGTTAGGGTTAGGGTTAGGGTTAGGGTTAGGGTTAGGGTTAGGGTTAGGGTTAGGGTTAGGGTTAGGGTTAGGGTTAGGGTTAGGGTTAGGGTTAGGGTTAGGGTTAGGGTTAGGGTTAGGGTTAGGGTTAGGGTTAGGGTTAGGGTTAGGGTTAGGGTTAGGGTTAGGGTTAGGGTTAGGGTTAGGGTTAGGGTTAGGGTTAGGGTTAGGGTTAGGGTTAGGGTTAGGGTTAGGGTTAGGGTTAGGGTTAGGGTTAGGGTTAGGGTTAGGGTTAGGGTTAGGGTTAGGGTTAGGGTTAGGGTTAGGGTTAGGGTTAGGGTTAGGGTTAGGGTTAGGGTTAGGGTTAGGGTTAGGGTTAGGGTTAGGGTTAGGGTTAGGGTTAGGGTTAGGGTTAGGGTTAGGGTTAGGGTTAGGGTTAGGGTTAGGGTTAGGGTTAGGGTTAGGGTTAGGGTTAGGGTTAGGGTTAGGGTTAGGGTTAGGGTTAGGGTTAGGGTTAGGGTTAGGGTTAGGGTTAGGGTTAGGGTTAGGGTTAGGGTTAGGGTTAGGGTTAGGGTTAGGGTTAGGGTTAGGGTTAGGGTTAGGGTTAGGGTTAGGGTTAGGGTTAGGGTTAGGGTTAGGGTTAGGGTTAGGGTTAGGGTTAGGGTTAGGGTTAGGGTTAGGGTTAGGGTTAGGGTTAGGGTTAGGGTTAGGGTTAGGGTTAGGGTTAGGGTTAGGGTTAGGGTTAGGGTTAGGGTTAGGGTTAGGGTTAGGGTTAGGGTTAGGGTTAGGGTTAGGGTTAGGGTTAGGGTTAGGGTTAGGGTTAGGGTTAGGGTTAGGGTTAGGGTTAGGGTTAGGGTTAGGGTTAGGGTTAGGGTTAGGGTTAGGGTTAGGGTTAGGGTTAGGGTTAGGGTTAGGGTTAGGGTTAGGGTTAGGGTTAGGGTTAGGGTTAGGGTTAGGGTTAGGGTTAGGGTTAGGGTTAGGGTTAGGGTTAGGGTTAGGGTTAGGGTTAGGGTTAGGGTTAGGGTTAGGGTTAGGGTTAGGGTTAGGGTTAGGGTTAGGGTTAGGGTTAGGGTTAGGGTTAGGGTTAGGGTTAGGGTTAGGGTTAGGGTTAGGGTTAGGGTTAGGGTTAGGGTTAGGGTTAGGGTTAGGGTTAGGGTTAGGGTTAGGGTTAGGGTTAGGGTTAGGGTTAGGGTTAGGGTTAGGGTTAGGGTTAGGGTTAGGGTTAGGGTTAGGGTTAGGGTTAGGGTTAGGGTTAGGGTTAGGGTTAGGGTTAGGGTTAGGGTTAGGGTTAGGGTTAGGGTTAGGGTTAGGGTTAGGGTTAGGGTTAGGGTTAGGGTTAGGGTTAGGGTTAGGGTTAGGGTTAGGGTTAGGGTTAGGGTTAGGGTTAGGGTTAGGGTTAGGGTTAGGGTTAGGGTTAGGGTTAGGGTTAGGGTTAGGGTTAGGGTTAGGGTTAGGGTTAGGGTTAGGGTTAGGGTTAGGGTTAGGGTTAGGGTTAGGGTTAGGGTTAGGGTTAGGGTTAGGGTTAGGGTTAGGGTTAGGGTTAGGGTTAGGGTTAGGGTTAGGGTTAGGGTTAGGGTTAGGGTTAGGGTTAGGGTTAGGGTTAGGGTTAGGGTTAGGGTTAGGGTTAGGGTTAGGGTTAGGGTTAGGGTTAGGGTTAGGGTTAGGGTTAGGGTTAGGGTTAGGGTTAGGGTTAGGGTTAGGGTTAGGGTTAGGGTTAGGGTTAGGGTTAGGGTTAGGGTTAGGGTTAGGGTTAGGGTTAGGGTTAGGGTTAGGGTTAGGGTTAGGGTTAGGGTTAGGGTTAGGGTTAGGGTTAGGGTTAGGGTTAGGGTTAGGGTTAGGGTTAGGGTTAGGGTTAGGGTTAGGGTTAGGGTTAGGGTTAGGGTTAGGGTTAGGGTTAGGGTTAGGGTTAGGGTTAGGGTTAGGGTTAGGGTTAGGGTTAGGGTTAGGGTTAGGGTTAGGGTTAGGGTTAGGGTTAGGGTTAGGGTTAGGGTTAGGGTTAGGGTTAGGGTTAGGGTTAGGGTTAGGGTTAGGGTTAGGGTTAGGGTTAGGGTTAGGGTTAGGGTTAGGGTTAGGGTTAGGGTTAGGGTTAGGGTTAGGGTTAGGGTTAGGGTTAGGGTTAGGGTTAGGGTTAGGGTTAGGGTTAGGGTTAGGGTTAGGGTTAGGGTTAGGGTTAGGGTTAGGGTTAGGGTTAGGGTTAGGGTTAGGGTTAGGGTTAGGGTTAGGGTTAGGGTTAGGGTTAGGGTTAGGGTTAGGGTTAGGGTTAGGGTTAGGGTTAGGGTTAGGGTTAGGGTTAGGGTTAGGGTTAGGGTTAGGGTTAGGGTTAGGGTTAGGGTTAGGGTTAGGGTTAGGGTTAGGGTTAGGGTTAGGGTTAGGGTTAGGGTTAGGGTTAGGGTTAGGGTTAGGGTTAGGGTTAGGGTTAGGGTTAGGGTTAGGGTTAGGGTTAGGGTTAGGGTTAGGGTTAGGGTTAGGGTTAGGGTTAGGGTTAGGGTTAGGGTTAGGGTTAGGGTTAGGGTTAGGGTTAGGGTTAGGGTTAGGGTTAGGGTTAGGGTTAGGGTTAGGGTTAGGGTTAGGGTTAGGGTTAGGGTTAGGGTTAGGGTTAGGGTTAGGGTTAGGGTTAGGGTTAGGGTTAGGGTTAGGGTTAGGGTTAGGGTTAGGGTTAGGGTTAGGGTTAGGGTTAGGGTTAGGGTTAGGGTTAGGGTTAGGGTTAGGGTTAGGGTTAGGGTTAGGGTTAGGGTTAGGGTTAGGGTTAGGGTTAGGGTTAGGGTTAGGGTTAGGGTTAGGGTTAGGGTTAGGGTTAGGGTTAGGGTTAGGGTTAGGGTTAGGGTTAGGGTTAGGGTTAGGGTTAGGGTTAGGGTTAGGGTTAGGGTTAGGGTTAGGGTTAGGGTTAGGGTTAGGGTTAGGGTTAGGGTTAGGGTTAGGGTTAGGGTTAGGGTTAGGGTTAGGGTTAGGGTTAGGGTTAGGGTTAGGGTTAGGGTTAGGGTTAGGGTTAGGGTTAGGGTTAGGGTTAGGGTTAGGGTTAGGGTTAGGGTTAGGGTTAGGGTTAGGGTTAGGGTTAGGGTTAGGGTTAGGGTTAGGGTTAGGGTTAGGGTTAGGGTTAGGGTTAGGGTTAGGGTTAGGGTTAGGGTTAGGGTTAGGGTTAGGGTTAGGGTTAGGGTTAGGGTTAGGGTTAGGGTTAGGGTTAGGGTTAGGGTTAGGGTTAGGGTTAGGGTTAGGGTTAGGGTTAGGGTTAGGGTTAGGGTTAGGGTTAGGGTTAGGGTTAGGGTTAGGGTTAGGGTTAGGGTTAGGGTTAGGGTTAGGGTTAGGGTTAGGGTTAGGGTTAGGGTTAGGGTTAGGGTTAGGGTTAGGGTTAGGGTTAGGGTTAGGGTTAGGGTTAGGGTTAGGGTTAGGGTTAGGGTTAGGGTTAGGGTTAGGGTTAGGGTTAGGGTTAGGGTTAGGGTTAGGGTTAGGGTTAGGGTTAGGGTTAGGGTTAGGGTTAGGGTTAGGGTTAGGGTTAGGGTTAGGGTTAGGGTTAGGGTTAGGGTTAGGGTTAGGGTTAGGGTTAGGGTTAGGGTTAGGGTTAGGGTTAGGGTTAGGGTTAGGGTTAGGGTTAGGGTTAGGGTTAGGGTTAGGGTTAGGGTTAGGGTTAGGGTTAGGGTTAGGGTTAGGGTTAGGGTTAGGGTTAGGGTTAGGGTTAGGGTTAGGGTTAGGGTTAGGGTTAGGGTTAGGGTTAGGGTTAGGGTTAGGGTTAGGGTTAGGGTTAGGGTTAGGGTTAGGGTTAGGGTTAGGGTTAGGGTTAGGGTTAGGGTTAGGGTTAGGGTTAGGGTTAGGGTTAGGGTTAGGGTTAGGGTTAGGGTTAGGGTTAGGGTTAGGGTTAGGGTTAGGGTTAGGGTTAGGGTTAGGGTTAGGGTTAGGGTTAGGGTTAGGGTTAGGGTTAGGGTTAGGGTTAGGGTTAGGGTTAGGGTTAGGGTTAGGGTTAGGGTTAGGGTTAGGGTTAGGGTTAGGGTTAGGGTTAGGGTTAGGGTTAGGGTTAGGGTTAGGGTTAGGGTTAGGGTTAGGGTTAGGGTTAGGGTTAGGGTTAGGGTTAGGGTTAGGGTTAGGGTTAGGGTTAGGGTTAGGGTTAGGGTTAGGGTTAGGGTTAGGGTTAGGGTTAGGGTTAGGGTTAGGGTTAGGGTTAGGGTTAGGGTTAGGGTTAGGGTTAGGGTTAGGGTTAGGGTTAGGGTTAGGGTTAGGGTTAGGGTTAGGGTTAGGGTTAGGGTTAGGGTTAGGGTTAGGGTTAGGGTTAGGGTTAGGGTTAGGGTTAGGGTTAGGGTTAGGGTTAGGGTTAGGGTTAGGGTTAGGGTTAGGGTTAGGGTTAGGGTTAGGGTTAGGGTTAGGGTTAGGGTTAGGGTTAGGGTTAGGGTTAGGGTTAGGGTTAGGGTTAGGGTTAGGGTTAGGGTTAGGGTTAGGGTTAGGGTTAGGGTTAGGGTTAGGGTTAGGGTTAGGGTTAGGGTTAGGGTTAGGGTTAGGGTTAGGGTTAGGGTTAGGGTTAGGGTTAGGGTTAGGGTTAGGGTTAGGGTTAGGGTTAGGGTTAGGGTTAGGGTTAGGGTTAGGGTTAGGGTTAGGGTTAGGGTTAGGGTTAGGGTTAGGGTTAGGGTTAGGGTTAGGGTTAGGGTTAGGGTTAGGGTTAGGGTTAGGGTTAGGGTTAGGGTTAGGGTTAGGGTTAGGGTTAGGGTTAGGGTTAGGGTTAGGGTTAGGGTTAGGGTTAGGGTTAGGGTTAGGGTTAGGGTTAGGGTTAGGGTTAGGGTTAGGGTTAGGGTTAGGGTTAGGGTTAGGGTTAGGGTTAGGGTTAGGGTTAGGGTTAGGGTTAGGGTTAGGGTTAGGGTTAGGGTTAGGGTTAGGGTTAGGGTTAGGGTTAGGGTTAGGGTTAGGGTTAGGGTTAGGGTTAGGGTTAGGGTTAGGGTTAGGGTTAGGGTTAGGGTTAGGGTTAGGGTTAGGGTTAGGGTTAGGGTTAGGGTTAGGGTTAGGGTTAGGGTTAGGGTTAGGGTTAGGGTTAGGGTTAGGGTTAGGGTTAGGGTTAGGGTTAGGGTTAGGGTTAGGGTTAGGGTTAGGGTTAGGGTTAGGGTTAGGGTTAGGGTTAGGGTTAGGGTTAGGGTTAGGGTTAGGGTTAGGGTTAGGGTTAGGGTTAGGGTTAGGGTTAGGGTTAGGGTTAGGGTTAGGGTTAGGGTTAGGGTTAGGGTTAGGGTTAGGGTTAGGGTTAGGGTTAGGGTTAGGGTTAGGGTTAGGGTTAGGGTTAGGGTTAGGGTTAGGGTTAGGGTTAGGGTTAGGGT